>NC_087205.1:90085647-90100647 GCF_015104395.2 Macrobrachium nipponense | reverse complement strand
CCTTGACGGACCTTCCCTACAATGATGTTATTCTTCCCTACAATGATGTATTCATAGAGAGATGATGTAATATGTTTTGCGTCTTGACTAGATGCTAATCGCCCATACGCTTATGGGGATAGAAAAGTATTCATTCGATTCCGAGAACCTAGCCGCTGGCGTGAGGGATAGGATCTCTCTCTCTCTCTCTCTCTCTCTCTCTCAAATCTCTCTCTGCGAGGCGGTTCATTAACTTAACGTAACTCACATTAATTTTGTATTTGAGAAGGACACTCAGTAACTGTCTTAATGTATGTGTTGTTTGTGGAATCTGAACATAGTATATTTCTATCAGTTTTGTGAAGGCGCCCCCCACGAAAGTGTAAAAGTGTGTAACAGGCCTTACTCTTGAGTGAGAAGCTGCAGCTGTGTATACAGGTATTTTACTAATGTTTTTGAAGTGCACTTCGAAGTTTTATTTTACCATTGGATAAATTATCATTTTTAATACATTTTTCCTTTACTTTGTTCTTTTGACATATTTCATATGCTTAATATTTGTATTGTCAATGCTTTAAACTGTTTTGCATATTATGCATTAGTTTTTTTTGCATTGTCTTTATTTTGTTTAATTAATTTGAATTATTTGTGTATTTGTTTAATCTCACACTTGCAAATTAATTTGTATTTAATTAAATTTCATTTCAAATTTAATTATTGATTTATGATTTTATTTTTTAATTAATTTTCTTGATAAACTTTGATTTAATTTTGCTTAATAATTAATTCAAGAAATAATTAAACTTTTGTTTTCAGTAATAACAATTTCCCTGAGATTGTGAATTTCACTTATAATTTGAATTTAGAAATAAATTTTGAATTTAAAATTTATATGAGCATTTCATTTAACCACCAGTAGTATAATGTATTTTTTTTTGTTTAGTAGAAATATGAGTGGATATTTGTGCCGTTTCCCACAAATAAATCAGAATCGGGAAATACTTAGATTTTAAATTGTAGAAGAGTGATGCCCTTTCCCTTTAATTAAGATTACCTCACCTATTTTAATGAACTTGTTACTGATTGTTTTTCTTGACTGTTCAGTTATATAAGGGCTCACTATTACCTTTAGAGTATTCAGCCGTTTATTATTTGTGATGAAGGGTCATGTGTCTGGCTGTAGTGAGGTAAGTAATAACCAGGTACTTGAACAAACTGTGCCCTAAGTACAAAGGGTGTCCCAGACCCAGGAATAAAGGGTCTCTTGTACTAGCAAGTACAAATGGTGAGTGTAGTAACCAGATACTTGGCAATTTGGTTAACAAATATTAATGGTGTCCAGACACAGATCTTTGACTACCTTGTGCACCAAGTATCAATGGTATCCAGACCCAGATACTCTAGGCCACTTCGTCACAAGTATTAATGGTGCCCGGACCCCGGATATTTGGCACTTTATGTACCAAGTATCATGATCCCCAGAAACCAGGGAGGAAAACAAATCACTTATCACTCTAGCTTATACTGGTGGTGGTAGGAATATATTTTGTTAGAAAGAGTGACCATATGTTTGTTTTTGCATTTGTATTGTAGAATTGTATTTTTGAGAAAAATGGCTCCATTCGATACTCAGGAATTTTTAGCAGCCCCTTCCATCCAAGTGTTGTCTGAAACTACTCTGACTAAGGCACAGTGGAGTGCTCTAGCAGTAGCATGTGGTGTCATGTGTCTAGTAGCATGATAAAGAGCAACAAAATCAATGCATTGTCATGCAAGCATTGATAGACTCTGTAGAATAACTGATGATGATGAGTTGGAGCTGGCTCAGAGTTTGTTGAATGTAGCACAGGCTGATCTTATAAATAAGCAAGTAAAAAGATAGAGAAAAGTGATGAAGAGTTAGAACTCAGACGCATAGAAGCAGAAGAAAGTTTGATTAAGCTAAAATGCAGGCTGAAAGAGAGAGAGTAGACAGGGAAAAACAAGAAAGAAGAGAGAGAAGAAGAAAAAGCAGCCGAAGATGAAAGGCAAAGGATATAAAGAGAAGAGAAATTGCAAAGACATGAAAGGGAGATGGAACTGATGAGAGCTAGATCCACATTACCTGTAACACCGTCTAACCCTAACCATGTAATCAAGACCCTACATTTGATGTAGTAAGAGTGCAGAAGTTAATCCCTAAGTTTACTGAAGAGGCTCCAGATGAGTTCTTTGATCACTTTGAGAAAGTGGCTTCAGGTATGGGATGGCCAGAAGATAATGGTCAGTTTTGCTACAAAGTGTCTTGATTGGTAAAGGGAGAAGCGCTTATTTAGCCTTAACAGCTGATCAAGTAAAGACTACAAGGTACTCGAACATAATGTACTACAAGCATACCAGTTGACCCCAGAGTACTACAATGAAAGATTCATAAACTTAAGGATAAAAAAGTAACTTTCTTGGATTACGCTTATAAAGTGAGAAGGTGTGTTTTAAAAGATGGTTGGAGCAGCTAAAGTTACAAACTTTTGAAGAGTTAGAAGAGTTAGTTGTTTTAGAACAATATGTTAAAGGTATTCCTGAGCATATAAGAGCCTATTTGAGAGAGAGAGAGAGGCTAAAAAACTTGACAAAGCTGCTACACTGAGTGAAGACTACAATATAATTAGTAGCAGGCGTAATTATCATGTCAAGTACCAGAATCAACCACACCCAGGTTTTAAGTCTCATCCAGGCTTCAGGAGCAATTTTATATATGGAAACCTACAAGTAATAATACTCCTCAGCAAGCTAATGTGAACCTCATCTAATTTTTGCAAGACAGTTGCAAAAGCCTAATGTTGTCTGCTTCAGTGTGGAGTGTTATTGGAATTATCAGCAGTCCAAGCCTGTTGGTCAAATAGTAAGAGGTTGACCATGTCAAACAGACTGTTAAGAACAATGTGGGGAAGAATCCGACTACAGGAAGACTAAAACTAAAACAAGCTGAGCGTTTAGCAACAGTGGAAATGTAACTTCAAGCAGTGAGTGGCTGAGCAGTTTTGGAGGCCTGGCAACTCAAGAAGAGAGTGTGCAGGTACCAGTCAAGATTTTATGTGTTGCTGTAAAGGACTCACTGGCTGTGGAAGGTGTACATGTTCTGTTGGGTAATGAAGTTGGTGGTGTTCCATTTGTTCCTTGTCCTGTAGTAACAGACAAACCGTTGAGGATTAGTCCTACGGTAGAGTTGGAGACAAATAACCCCCACCTGTTCCCTAGTTGTGTAACTACAGAAGTATGAGGAGAATTACAAACTGTTGGTAAAGAAACTGAGGATCTGCACGCCCAAGATTGATCAAGTGAAGGATCTTTGAACTTAGAACAATTGTTCCAGGGGAGTGATGCCTCCCATGGAGCTGACCGAGAAGAGACTTTCCCAAGAAAATGAAGAATCTGTTGTTCCTGAAGAGACTCCGAGTAGTCAAAGTGTTCCTGAAGATAGTAGTGAAACTACAGTAGCTGAGGTAGCAGATATTGATAGTTCAACCCTTGAAGTTGGACAGGTACAAAGAGAGAACTAATGGACTTGCAGAAGAAGGATGCATCGTTAGCTGATTTGTTCTTCAGAGTTGTTGATCAGGAAGAGATGCAACAAACTCCTACCTGTTATTATCTGAAGGAAGGTTTGCTGAGAGAAGTAAGTAATAAACCTTCAGATATACCCGGTAAATGCTGAATGGGACGAATATCATCAGATTTTGATTCCATGTCCATTGAGAAGCAAGTGGTGGCAGTATGCTCATGAATCTGGACATATGGGAATCAGGAAGACTGTGGAGAAGATCATGAGATATTCTTTTCTGGCCTGGACTTCATACAGATGTTAGCAGGTTCTGTCAAGAGCATCATACCTACCAGATAGCTGGAAAACCTAATGAAACCATTCAGAGGCCCCCCCTTCAACCAATTTTAGTTAGAGGAGAACCCTTTAACAAGGTGATATAGATATGGTTGGACCGCTTCCGAAGACGAAGAAAGGAAATGAATATCTGTTTGACATTAATGTGTCCTGAGGCGATCCCTGTTAGAAACATATCTGCCAAGATAGTTGCTGAGAAACTATTGGAGTTTTTCTCAAAGTTTGGTATACCAGAAATTGTACAAAGTGACAGAGGAACGAACTTTACTTCCAAGTTATTCCATGATATGATGAACTTATTAGGGGTGAAACAACAGTTATCACCGCTAATCATCCAGGAAAGGTTCCACTCATTGAAAAGTATGCTGACAAAGTATTGTTTCTGAGTCAGGAAGAGAATGGGATGTTTGGTTTAACCTTAATGTTATTTGAAGTTAGGAATGCTTATCAAGAAAGCATGGGATGTTCACCCAATGAGATGATTTTTGGATGAGAAGTGAGAGGACCTTTGAAGATTCTTGCAGAAATTGGGTATAAAATAAAGAGGAAATCCAAGGAGAGTATGTGAAGAACTTAAGGAAAAGGTTTGGAAGAGATTAGAAAATTCTCTTTAGAAAATCTGAAAATGAGTCAAGAGAAAATGAAAATGAACTATGACAGGAAGACTAAGCTAAGAAGTTTTAGTGTTGGTCAACAGTGTTAGTGTTTCTGCCAGTCAAGAGATTTCCCTTACCAATAACTTTCAAGGTCCTTACGAGATAATTGAAAAGTTAAGTGATAGAACATATGTGAATGAAACACCAGAATGAAGAAAACGACATACGACGATACAAGTGAACCTCTTGAAACCATACTTCTCAGATACTAGAATTGAACCTGTATCAATAACCCAGACAACTTTATCTACAGAAGACGATGATGGCTATGAATTGGGAGCCGAAAGCAAGATGGATAATTCTTCAATTTTGGAAAATTTAGAGGATAAACTGAACATCTTAATGTTGAACAAGGTGAGGAAATTGAGTGAAGTGATTAGAAGCTTCACAGGGATTTTTGCAGATGTACCAAGACGTACTAATCTGACCAAACATGAAATCAAGATCAAAGAAGATGGACAAAATCGTTCAAGCAAAGAGCTTATCACTTGTCCCCGTATCATCGAGATGTTTTGACGAAAGAGGTTGAGTATTTACTGTAACATAGATTGGCAGAACCCAGTTCGAGTCACTACAGCTCTCCATGTGAGTTAGTGAAGAAACCCGATGTCTCATTTAGGATGTGTACTGATTATAGGAAACTGAATTCCATTAGTGTAACTGACAATTATTCCCTGCTTATAGATCAGTTACTTGATAATATTGGCAAGCCAAGTTGTTTCCAAGATAGAGTTATTGAAGGGATACTATCAGATACCCTTAGATGACAATGCAAGTTGCTGTCAGCTTTTATTACTCTTTTGGATTGTATCAGTATACTGTACTGCCATTTGGTCTGATGAATGCACCAGCCACATTTCAACGAGTGATGGATCAACTGCTAGGATCTATAGAAGGAGTAGGTGTATACCTTGATGGCATAGTCATTTACTCTACAACGTGGGAAGAACATCTGCAGATCCAGAAGAAAGTTTTCAAGAAACTACAAGAGTCAGAACTACAGTCAACCTAGAGAAGAGTGAGTTTGGGAAGGCGACTGTTCAGTACCTTGGGTTTTGAAGTTGTTGGAAAGGCCTTCTCGCTCCCGGTGACTGCTAATGTGGAAGGTATCCGTAAGGCTAACCCCCCCCCCCCCCCCCCCCCCCCCCCCCCCCCCCCCCCCCCCCCCCCCCCCCACTACTACTAGGAAGCAACTAAAGATTTTTGGGCATGGCTTGATTCTATCGTCATTTCTGTCCAAATTTCTCAGCTGTAGTAGCTCCCTTGACAGACTTAAATAGTCTTAAAGCTAAGATTGTTTGGAATACAGATTGTCCAAAATCGTTTGAGAAGGTAAAAGCCATTTTAAAGACCAGTGCTTCAAGCTCCAGACTTTAATAAGAATTTGTGATACAAGTTGATGCCTCTGATTGTGGAATTGAAGCTGTTCTACTTCAAGAAGATGAAAATAACCTTCTACACCCTGTGTGTTTCCTGTCTTCGAACTGAAAAAGCATCAGAAAAAACTATGCAACTATTGAAAAGGAAACTCTAGCCTAATCACAGCATTGAAAAGTTTGAAGAGTATGTGACAGACCTAGGAATGAAGAAGTTTGAGTGTTGTCTGATTCACAATCCCCTGTCATTTATACAGAGGATGAAAAACCATAATCAAAGACTGACCAGGTAGTCTTTGTGCTTGCAACAGTATAATATAAAGGTTGAGCACATATCATATCTGGTAAGAACAATGTAGCTGCCGATTATTTATCCTATTGTGATTGTTGGATTCAACCTGGAATAACTAATCTTCTGGGGGAGGAATATTATAGTGTAACGTTTTGTAATGCAATTATAATTTTGGTAATATGATTCACCTTCACCTCAGAACTTGTGTATCATGTTATGAAATGTAGTGTTTTTGTGTTTAGATTCCCAATTAAAGATAACATGCGTTAAGTAGTCCAACTTTTCATTTTGAAGTATCGTAAGACAGAGTGGAAGCTCATAGCCTTTTGAAGAGGGTTGTTGTCACACTTTGAGAATGTCTTAGCTAAGCTGATTTCTTTATCAGTGCAAACACGTGTGTAAGACCTCCCAGGCCGCATTGAGTCCTTGAGGACCTTCCCTACAATGATGTTATTCATAGAGATGATGTAATATGTTTTTTTCGTCTTGAACTAGATGCTAATCGCTCATACGCTTATGGGGATAGAAAACTATTCATTCGATTCCCAGACCTAGCCGCTGGCGTGAGGGATAGGATCTCTCTCTCTCTCTCAAAATCTCTCTCTCGCCCTCGCTCGTTTGCGAGGCGGTTTCATTACCTTAACGCAACTCACATTAACTTTGTATTTGAGAAGGACACTCAGTAACTGTCTTAATGTATGTGTTGTTTGTGGAAGCTGAACATAGTATTATTTCTATCAGTTTTGTGAAGGTGCCCACTAAAGTGTAAAAAGTGTGTAACAGGTCTTTCTCTTGAGTGAGATTATATATTATATATATAATATATATATATATATATATATATATATATATATATATATATATAAACATTTATCCAAAAGGCTAAATGAAAAAGAAAAAAAAAAAAAAAAGGGGGGGGGGGGATCACCAGAAAAGAGCCTGATACACCAATGCCAAGAAGGTCTCAAATACCCAGCACATCCAATGTATCTATTAACAAGTTGCGCTTTTGAAAACCCATTGTTAATAAACTCTAATTATTTGCCATTATTAAGTTCTCAAAACGTGCAAACAACAAACAAGAGCACAATTAGCGCTCAGAATGCCCGGAGGAAAGCCTGTTGTCACAACAGCTGGTTGCATTTTAGATATAATTAATCTCCTTATTTGCAATTAATAGCAACACAAATAACAATTTATGTGACGCAATGCCGCTTCCACCATGGAAATTAATAGTATAGGAAACTACATGGTCTTCCTCTTCAAAAGGGAGTATGATATAAATATATATATATTATATATATATATATATATATATATATATATATATATATAGATATATATATATATATATTTTGTATATATATAATTTTTACAGCTAACAGACGATGAGGAGAGTTAGTTCTGGGAAGCATGTAGCTTTTTCTGAATATATATCTCTGCTAAACATACTCCTGTTAAAAGGAGGTCCTGTTATTATTATATACTATATATATATATATATATTATATTATATATATATATATATATATATATATATATACATACACACGACTATTTTTCATTCAGAATTGTACTGTCAGAATAAGTTTGTTTTTTATGTCAAATAAACATACCCTTTTAGCATAAGATCTAAACCTTTAGTGCCTCGAAGTTCCATATTGAAGGGAAAAAACAGAATACCTTTCATGTCTCTCTGTATGATAGCAGATCTCAAAATCAAATATATAAAAATGTATTTACTAAAAAGTTACCTAAGAGTCCATCAATCAGATTGAATTCAACAGAATTTTTCATGGATCCCAACGGAGTATTTCGATTGCAAGCCTTTCTCACGAAAGTAATTTCTTGTTGCAAGTCCTAAATCACAAAGTAACCTATCACTTTTCAACGAATGCAAGTTACAGTCACCGAAACAGATGAAAATCTGGATATGTAGACATGGGTATCAAGAGCTGCGTTATTCAAATAATTCGCAATATTTACACAACTTCGTGACTATTCATGAAGGCTTTATTAATCTGAATTTAAGAAAGATTTTAAAAAATCAAATAATTGACAAAATATGGCATTGAAGAACATCTGAGCTATCAGATCCACGAGGAACCCACGTCTCTCTCTCTCTCTCTCTCTCTCTCTCTCTCTCTCAAAAACTCGTTCACTGAATTAAAAAATATTAAAAAACCTCTCTCTCATCTCTCTCTCTCTCTCTCATCTCTCTCTCTCTCTCTCTCTCTCTCTCTCTCAGGCTTTCGTTCACTGAATTAAAAATATTAAAAAAGAAAATATGACAAAATGTAGCATCAATCAATGGACAATTCAACTATCAGATCCTACAGGAACCCACGTCTCTCTCTCTCTCTCTCTCTCTCTCTCTCTCTCTCTCTCTCTCTCTCTCTCTCTCTCTGGCTTTCGTTCAGGCTTTAGTTCAATGGCAAAAATTAAAAAATATAAAAAAAGACAGACGTAGCATCAATGAACATCTTAAGCTAATCATTCCCTCGATCCTCGACATACCCCTCTCTCTCTCTCTCATTCTTTCCTCTCCGCTCTCTCTCTCTCTCTCTCTCTCTCTCTCTCTCTCATTTGTAGTGTGACTAGACATTAAAGTTTATCTTCCTAAAGAAATAACGTTCATTATCAAGACGAACGTCTTCGACTCAGTCATCTCTGAAAGCGGAATACCCCAGTAACAAGCACCAAGAAGCCTATCTCTGACAGATGATTTTATTGTCTTTCAGTGACAGCTGAACATATCATCTATCTTCACTTCATGGGTAAGGTCAGGTCCATACTAAATATAGACTGTTAAGTTTCAAACTGAATTACAGATCAGACATCAACAATTTCTGAAGGTCCTTTCCGGAATATTCATTGACTGATAACAGATTTTTTTTTTTTCGCTTTTGATGATAAAAAGGAGAGAGAACCTCTAATAGAGTAACAAAACGCGAACTCCTTCATTTGTGATCAACAGTAATCATTCAACATCTATGCTCTTTTGGACTGAGGACCATCAAACTTCCTTACTCTTTTTTCCATTTCTAAATTTTCCAAACCAATTACCAGACACTTATAGGAAGGCGACATTATCATTACAATGGCTGAGAATCTCATTTGGGTCTTTTTAGGACAAGAAGAATGAAAATGGCCACTGTTCATTACTATTCAAGACCAACTCTCACAGCACAGAGTAGGGAAAGAATAGAATAGAATTTAGGCCAAAGGACAAGCGCTAGGACCTATGAGGCCATTCAGCGCTGAAACAGAAATTGATAGCGCAAATGTTTGAAAGGTGTAACAGAGGAATACCTCGCAGCTGCGCTATGAATCAATTGCTAGGAGAGGTGAAAAGTAAGATGGAAGAAAGAGAATATGAACGGAGGTACAGTAAAGGGAATAAAAGTGGTTGCAGCTAGGGGCCGAAGGTACGATGCAAAGGCCCTAAGTAATACCTACAGTGCACCATGTGAGGTACACAGACGGCACTAACTTCCTCCGGGGCAGAGCAGGGAAAGGGAAAATCACTAATCATGAACGTGAAACGAGCGATGGTTTATCTGTAAAGAAAAATCTTGAAAGTGATACCCAGTAAACAACGGTCTATAAACACCTTCATTTAGCAAACCTAATGGCCCACTATCAATGGAAAAACACATAAACCGTCCACATCACCAAACAGATACAACCATCAATTCAACAGATCTGCATTACTGATTAAACAACGGTGAAACTAATAGTGTTATCGGATACTGTCTGAGTCAACAAGACAGATGGTTGGGAGGGTAAATGCAGCCAGGCCGATTCATGCTAAAGTTTTAATGAGTCATTAGCATAATTGCACCGAACTCGGGGTTTTCATGAACATGGGTTGCATTGGAAATACTCTTGGAAAGAAAAAACAAGTACATAAGTAAGAACAAATGAACTGATAGGCTTAAATCACTGATATTTAACTATTCTATCGTTCTTTCGGTCACGATTAACTAAAAGAAAATGAGAGTTCAATAGAATATTGTGTATAGGCCAAAGGCCAAGCACTTCGACCTATGAGGTCATTCGGCGCTGAAACGGAAATTGACAGTGAAAGGTTTGAAAGGTGCAACATGAGGAAAGCCTAAAAAAAGTTGCACTATGAATCAACTGTTAGGAGGAGAGGGTGGAAAGTATGATGGAAGAAAGAGAATATGAAAGTAGGTACAGTACAAGAACGAAAGGGGTCACACTAGGGGACGAAATCACGCTGCAAAGAACCTTAAGTAATGCCTACAGTGCACTGCATGAAGTGCACTGGAGGCACTAACCCCCTACGGTAAGAAAATGAGAAAATGAGAGAGATTTAAAACAGAAAACAAACCGTTGACTGATTGATTGGTCTCTGAAAATTCTGTAATAATGCCAAGCACTGAGGCACCTTCAGCCATTCATGGCGTCAGGCAAGATGAAAGAGGGAACTGAAATGGTTGGACAGCAACACTGCAAAAAGGGAGCGGAATGAATATAAAACAAAAATCTATAGATTGGGTGCAGTTAGAGGGCGCTGCAAAACTACCTTCAGTAATGCCTACAGTGCACCGCGTGATGTGCGATGCCAGCACTAATCCCAAAGGGGAGAAGACGGAAGGGCTGAGGTAAAACGTCTCAATGACAAAAAAGAAAATTATAAGATCCCTTTTTATTCCTAATTTAAGAACGACGGGAATGGGAAGACACAAAAATGCACGTCAAACGAGTGAAACAATTCGGTAAATAATTCCGCAAATATACGAAGCTACTTTTACGAGCGTTCTGTGATTCTTCAAGCGTGTTGTATACAACGCTTGACAAGTGATACAAGAGCGAACCATTTAAAGATACAAGAATAAAGGACGGGGAAGACGGACCCTCTTACCACACACCGAGTACTACTACACACACGGCTCGGCGGTCGGTCCCACTCGAGAGGAGCGAGGAGGACTTAAGTAGGACTCCAATTCACTGATGGAGGCGAATTAAGAGGCCTGAGGCCGAGGCTTCATGATTGAATAATTGGGAGGCCGCGTTCTGGCTCCACTCGTCGTCGAAAAAGAAGAAGAAGAAGAAGAAGAAGAAGAAGAAGAAGAAGAAGAAAAGGAACGAGCCATTAAATGGAAACGACGGTTATCATCAAAGCGGATGGTTCCTCCAATCAAAGGGAACGAGATAAGTGATTCTCCCGAAATGAGGTCTGAAGGGATAAGAATTAACCGGGATGAATACGATAAGATATGGCATTCTATGAAATAAGAAGAGCCCAAGGAGAAGACTTGTATGATCATTTCTAATGCCAATTCTCGGTCTTTCTTGTTTAGAAAGGTTTAGGAGCTTTGATGCATTACGTAACAATGCCAATTCTAATGTTTTAATAATTTCTAATGCCAATCCTTCCGCCCCCACCCCCCATCCTTTTTTTTAAAGCCATAATGGCTATGCTACATTACGTAAAAAGCATAAAAATAAAAAATTTATGTTTCAATATTTTCTAATGCCAATTCTTGCTCTTGCATGTTTTGAGAGCAATATTGTCTGATATTAAAAATATTCATCTAGCATGAGTCCTCAAATGGAGAAACAAATCCAGTTATGTAAATGTACATATATTTGAATTTAAAACATTAATTAAGGATAGCTTTCGGGATTCTGTTCGGTTCCCCCTTTTCAATCTTGAAAAGGGTGAACCAAACAGATTCCCATAAGCTATTATTAAAGTTTTAAATTTAAATATAAATTTACATAACGGTGGATTTGTTTCTTCAGTGTCTAATATATTATAATGTTTATAATATACTATGTAAAAAAGGGCCATTTTAATAAGTCTCGTAAGTTCGTCCAAATGCAGAAAATCATTTATAGGAAAGAACAAGAAAAGCACACGGCATTCTTTATAGTAACCAGACGGCGATGAACGGTCTCTAAAAGACTTAAAAAATTATAATGGCAATTCAAGATGTTTCCTCTTGTTTTTAAAGCAGCGACAATTACGAGACGCTATCAAATGCATCCTGATCCCATGTGCGTCTTTGAACTGTTTCTCCGTTCAGTCCTGTACAAAAATTCATCTCACTCAGGCAAAGACGGAACAGGATACTTTCTCATGTTTAAAAAAGGGTCCTGTTTTTACCTCTGTCCAGTTGCCTCTCTTCGTTACGATGCCATATGTTCGGCCTTCATTCGAGGAAGTTGGCAGACAAGTGCTTGATTAACTGATAATAGCGTTTTTCTGAGAGAGAGAGAGAGAGAGAGAGAGAGAGAGAGAGAGAGAGAGAGAGAGAGAGAGAGAGAGAGAGAGAGAGAGAGAGAGACTTAAAACCGGCTAATTATATCTATAGATTTTGAAGTCTGAATATAACGTCGACAAAAGTTTCAAGTACCATTAATATTTCTTGACGAAAAGTGAGTGCACGTATATCATACTATCATTAAATACAGGTATCTTAAGTTAGTTACCTAAATCTCTTTTGTTAATTTGTCAAGGCTTTCCATGGGCAATTTCCGTGTTCATGTTTCTTCTCAGAAGAGCTGCATTCATTGGCTTTTCTCACCACCAAATTGAAGCAAAAGTATTTCTAAATAGACATGGCCGCTCAAGTGGGCCGTGAACCGGATCTTAACATTTCCTTAAGATCTCTCTTCTCGTGACCTCGCTGGCTTTTGTTCTATAGTTATTGTTCTGCTGCACTTGCGGGTGGTCTTTCATACCGATATTGCACAAGAAGAAGCTTTCAATATGTATTCCAGACAATCAAATTGTTGGTGGTTCCTGTGCACTAAATTTTTTATCACCTTGGAACCCTATAAGGAGACAAAGCCGCCTTGTCTGAAAGGAGTCCCTCTTGATATCTAAATCATCCACCTTTTTCCATGTTTACTCAGCTAGGTGGGTGGTTAAGAAGATGCCAGCACGGACCCTTGCCGTTAAGTGGAGCGGAAGTTTAGCAAGTTTTGAAAGAGAGAAGAAGACTTCTGGACTCTTCCCAGCCAACAGAAATGAGTCACGTTACTCTGTGGACAGAATAGAATACAGTATAGTATTTATTTCAAAGACCAAGAGCTGGGAAATATAAGGTCATTCAGCGCTGAAACTGAAATTGACGGTAAAAAGGTTTAAAAGGTATAACAGGACGAAAATTTCGGAGTTGCATTGCATTATGAATCAATTCTTAGGAGAGGGTGAAAAGTAAGAAGAAAAGAAAGATTATAAACGGAGGTACAGTAAAAGTAATGAAAGGGAATGCAGCTAGGGGCCAAAGGGACGATGTAAAGATCCTTAAGAAATGCTTACAGTGCGCCGCATGAGGTGCACTGGTGGCGCTACCCCTCTACGGGAGTTACTCTGTGGAGATTAAAAATCCTCAAGATTGCTCCGTTAGGTAAACGAAGCTGGTCGGTTTAGATTAAACTGGACTTGTGTCAAGGTTTTTGAAAGTAAAAATAGGTTTGATATAACCCTCCGGCCTCCAACCATCCTGCAGAGAAAACAGTCGCCTCTTTCCTGCCACACACTGAAATTTGTTCCCATCTTCCGTTCCCCCTTATTCAGCTCTTCAAGAGGCCAGTCTACTGCTTCTCTCAATTAAGCCAAATCACCGACTTTGATTTTCTTCGCCCATTAGCCCTAAGGAAAATACAGGAACTGTGTTGGCTTTCTCTTCACCCATCAATTAAAACCCCTTTGTCGTACGAAAATACTGCATGCTTATAATACTAGATACGAGATTAACTCTCTCTCTCTCTCTCTCTCTCTCTCTCTCTCTCTCTCTCTCTCTCTCTCATGGATCGAGTCTTTTTTTTTTTTTTTTTTTTTTTTTTTTTTTTTTGTTTTTTTTTTTTTTTTTTTTTTTTTTTTTTTTTTAATATTCCTCTTACTGACAGAAATATTACAAAAAACAAAACCAAAAACTGTTATTAAATTCACATACTCTAATACACGACGGAAACACTTCCTCAAAAGTTTTCCTAACCCCAACTTTATTGATGAACTTTCGTTCCAATTCAGGAGCTATTGGTTGGTAATATAAGACTTCGGGCACAACTTGATATGTTACGCGAGAAGTTACGGAACCAGGTGTTCATTTGGGATTAATGTTTGCGAAAGAAAGCAGCAGATTTGAGTGAGAAGTTTGGTTCAGTTTATTACGCATAGAACAAGGAGTGGACCAGAGTGGTTGGGTTCCTTCTGTGATTTCAACAGACCCCTCAACACCCTTAGTTTTTTTTTTTTTTGGTTACATGACGTGTTGGAATGGCTACTAATTTTTTTATTCTAGAATTGAATTGTATTGAATATAGAATTTAGGCCAAAGGCCAAGCACTAGAACCAATAAGGTCATTCAACACTAAAACGGAAATTGACAGAAAACGTTTGAAAGGTGTAACAGGAGGAAAAACTCGCAGTTCCACTACGAATCAGTTGTTAGAAGAGGGTGGAAAGTAAGAAAGACGAAAGAGAGTATGAAAGGAGGTACAGTAAAAGGAACGAAAGGGGTTGCAGCTTGGGCCGTAGGCACAACCCACTCCGGGATATGTATCAAGAAGAAATATTAATTAACATTGGTATTTTAATAATTTGAGTATTTCAAGTCCCGTGTATATTCAAAATTAATTCGCTGTTCACTGAGAGAAGAAGATACCTGTGCCCAATTAAGATTGAGATCCAATTTCCTAAAGACAGCAAAGGAAATTATGTTTAATATGTCAAATGTACGAGTATTTATTCAAATGCACAATGTGCATGCATGCAAAACATGAAATATAGTTTGCATCGCTAATAATTACTGAGCAACATACATATCGGCAACTTTC
>NC_087205.1:90068147-90075647 GCF_015104395.2 Macrobrachium nipponense | reverse complement strand
TTCCGTTTATATTTTTATATCTTCCAATCTTGGATATGAGAGAGAGAGAGAGAGAGAGAGAGAGAGAGAGAGAGCGAGAGAGAGAGAGAGAGAGAGAGAGAGAGCTCACGTCTACCTAGAGATACAGAGCTGTGCTTTCCAATCACACTTCGCAAATCAAATATAGTACAGCCTTACTGTATAGTGATCAACATACTTATTCGTTTTTACTTCATTTATTAATGGACTAAGTCAGTAATGAGCTATATACAAGAAACAAAAGCTACTACTACAGTCTCCTCTTAACACTTATCTACAAAGAAGAACTTTGTTTGCATAACAAACTTGAATCCGCAACTACCTGTGGCACACTAACCACACTTTGTGTATTGGCGTCCTTTCATCTCGATCCCTGAATATCAGTCTGGTCAAGACTTTCTGCAGCTCCCTGTTTTAACTTCCAAAATCATTAATATTCTTCTTTACCATCCTGTTCTCTCTCATTTTTTTTTTTTTTTTTTTTTTTTTTTTTTTTTTTTTTTAAGCAAGCAAGCAAGCAGACACAAATAAAGTGGTAAGTCCTCCCCACCGATGGTTGTAAACGTTTAAGTCAAATCTTTTCCCAAATGTAACTGAACTTCACTTAATAAAAAACGTTGGCGTAATTTTGTCCAAATATTATCCCTACGATGCTCATTCACTCAATTCCCGCGACCCATTCCCGCGTCGCTAATTCTCGAAATGTATACTAGTATTGCACAAGCCCCGGCTTTTTTCCCCTAGGTTAGGTTAGGCTAGTTCCTTGGTTGTGGTAAAACATAATAAGAATAGTTTCAAGATACTATTGTTAGTTTTTAGGATATGGCGTCCCCCTTTTTTTTTTCAGGGAAGGTAGCGTACTCGATTACAGTTCGGGAATATGCTTCCCGCTCACACCAGACTCACAAGCTCTGGTGCAAGTCTGTGACCATAAAGATGTTTAATGAGACTGCTAGCCTCATACCGCTGACCCCACATATTGCCAAGGGAGCTTATTTACGGAAGGTTTTCAACTTTATTGCTGGTTATCCACTCGAAATTGTGACCAAACCCAACAATGCAAATGTCACTGATGGGAAGAATCCATTTTTGCAGTTCTCAGAGCTTCATCCACTTTCCATATTTGCTATATTTTACTTTTCAATCTCTACCATGTCTTTTTCTTCCAGCAATCCAGTTAACGTTCATTACTCCATCTTCCCGAGTCCCTCTTACCACCACATTCTCAACTTCGGCTAACAGTCTCGTTGTATCTCTCTACAAGTCTCTATAGCCACAGCTCACAATCACCAACAACAACCCCCCTCACCATCCCCAAACATCAGTTCTATATTCCGTTCTCAGCTCTCTCTCTTATCTCACATACATTCGCAAAGGTTTTCAGCTCCTTTCTCAAATTCTCTTACGGTGCTGTAAACGAATCCTTTTCTAAGGCCAACTTTCATGATGAACCAGCCGCTCCATATTCTAAATTCTCTTTATACGCCTTATTTTCATAATTTCTAATTCTCTTAATAAAACTAAGAACAATCAGAGGTATATATCGTGACATAAAGAGCTCTACCAATTCTTTCATATTTTTATATATCTAATGTCGAAATCAATTTTACCTTCAACTCTCACTTTACTCTCGATTGTTTTATAGAAAACACTTGATACTCACCTCCGCAATGCTCCCACCTTATTACTACTTAGGCTTAAGGCTAAGGCCCCACCGAATCCGGCGCGGCGCGTCGCGTGCGTCCACACGGCTAAGGCTACGCGTTTTGTGCGTTTCGATCAACTGTTATAGTTCAAACACGAGTGGCCCCACACGGCGCATGAGCGTGCGTGGCGTCAGGTGCGTTACCGGACTAGACGCACAAGGAACAAAACATTTTGTTTTTAGCCGCACGTGGACGTGCGTCTTCCGCATGAAGGAAGAAATTGTGGTAGACCTACAACAACCTGCATTTGAACCACCTGGCCCAATTTTGAGTTATAATCAAATGTGATGATTTTGTGTTATGATAAAGGATTAAAGTATTTTTTTATTATATTCTAATGGTTAACATTTATGTAATATCTTTGTTTCAGAAGTTCCTGTATCAAGTGTTCAGTTCACACACAATTCTACGTATCTTAATTTTTGTATTAAATGAATAAAGTGCAACTTTAATTTCGAAATCAGTAATCCTTCCCTCAGAGTTACTACACTACAAGTTTCTTACGTTAATACTTATCTTCTGTAATTTGTATCAAATTTTGATATTCGAGATATAATGCCCTAGTGAATTAAGTCAAAGGTTTTCGGCGGCATCCGAACAATATTAAAAAAAAAAACTTGTCTGGACGCTATCGTAACTTTGGACGCTATCGTAACTTATGAAAGTTTTGCTCATTCTCCACTCTTTCCTCATCTAAAGTTTATGTCATAAGTCCAGATTTTCCTACTGTGTTCAACGCCTCTAATTTGGTTGACAGCACCGAGTCAGAGGAAAACCTCGCGCTCTCCCTTCATAACGGCAACTACTGCTGAAGTTTGAATTGTCCGTCTTATAACCGTCACTCGTGTGTCTGGTGGGCCACACTCGCAGAAGACGGAGACGCTTGTAGACGGATAGCCGTGTTCCACGCACGCGACGCGCCGCGCCGGATTCGGTGGGGCCCTTAGCCTTAGCTTAACCCTTCAGTCTTAGCACTACTCTTCCCACAAATACACAAACCTGCTTCTTTACTCATACTCAAATAGACAATTGCTCCCCTTAAACCTGCTAATATGAAAATCTTCTCCACTTCGAAACTATCTTAGCAACTAAAATAAAACACTCACCACAATAAAACTGGTTCTCACTAATAATCCCACTGAATCCATGAGTCTTGACGTTCTACATTTTGCGGCCGTCCATACACCATAAAAGGCAAATGGTTCAATATAAACTAATCCTTTAAAACCTGGCTATTACAAGCTCGGCCTCTTTTCTACTTTCAACATTCATTTTCGAACAAATCCATGTTTTGGACATTAGACGACGTTCTTTTCCTACAGTATCTCTGCATCACTTTGATTTCAAAATACACGTCTATTATTCTTCCTTTTTCACTTCCCTCATCAAGAAACTCCCTTTTGCTTACATACTCCCCCCAAAAATATATATCAAAAGCTCTTACCATTTTCCCCTCAGTTGTTCACGCTAACATCAGTAAATTCTGTCTAAAAAGAAAGAAAGTACCGTCTTTACCTTCATATTTTTCTGCATCCCACCAACTGATGGGCATTCCAATACTGGATTAACATTACCCGATCATAAACCATTAATCAGGTTTTCCAGATTTTCAGTCCCTTGGGATGGGGGAAAAGGGACGAGTATCTAACGCGGAGAGAAAATCGATGAAAACGAGTTGATTGGATTCTTCCCTTCGCCTGGGGGAATAGTATCGGCGCTCGCTATATTAAGGTCATTCCGAGAAAGGTCCTAATATCCTTGCTGGACGTCAAAGGAATTGGTAGATCGGTGAATTCTTTATGTATATTCCTGTAACGAGGTTTCTAGGATTGGGAACTCTTAGGTCAGTCGTCTGTTCCACGTTGTCAGTACGCTACAGGAAGAATATAGACTTTAGGCCAAAGGCCTAGCGCTGGGATCTATGAGGCCATTCAGCGTTGAAATGGAAAATTGACTGTAAAAAGGTTTGAAGTGTGTAACAGGAGGAAAAACCAAAATCGCAGTTGCACGATGAATCAGTTAGTAGGAGAGCTTGGCCAGTAAGATGAAAGAAAGAGAATATGAACGGAGAAACAGTTAAAGGTTTGAAAAGGGTTGCAGCTAGGGGCCGAAGATACGCTGCAGAGAACTTTATGTAATGCCTACAGTGCAACAATGGGAGGTGCACTGAGGTTGTCAGTATACTTCAAATTCATGATCTATTACTTAGATCTTTCCCGTTCACCTATAAGTCTCCTCAACTTTCTATTTCAACACCTAAGTCTCCTCAACTTTCTATTTGAAAAGTTAATATCCTTTTTAGCGGGAAAAGATGAATGAAAGAACTATAATCCCAAGTGGACGGAGTTATTCACATTCCTACAAATCTAATATTAGAAAATAAGCAGCCATCTTGAAAAGTGCCGGGAAAACTTTTGTCTGATTATTGCAAACTTACATCACGAAAACTTTATATATAAAAAAACAATCTTACAGAACTTATATTCTCAATTAACTCTACGAAATTAAACGTATTGTATGAACGCTATTACCGATTCTTCTCGTGAGGCGTACTAAGTTGAAGTAAATATCTATATTTCCTGTATTCGATACAATTTCAACATATACAACATTTTATATTTTATCAGTACGTGATCAGAACCTCACTTTTTAACGACAGTCAATGAACTTCCGAGGAAAATGACTCATAAAACATGAAACTAATGGAAACAGCTCTTCGATGCGAACGAGGATATATACCGTGTCTTGCCCCGCGCGGCGCAGAGGTTTTTGTCATTCGTGTAAACTGAAATTACGTCACTCAAGTCATTATCTCATCTATATTTACGGGACTTCCATGATTCCCTTGTGACATTTCTCACTCTGTCCTGCGTCTCGACTCCTAGTTCTCCTCTTAAAAACCTTGTCCCCAAATTAAATTGCATAAGTTATATATTTTCAAATTACATAGCGTAAATTATAAACGAACTACAATTCCCCCTTAAGCGTAAGGTATTCTTGAGCAATAAAAACTTGGGAAATTAAACAATATTTGTGGGATTACTATTGGGAATATAAAATATACAAGCGTATAAGTGTGACAAATATGTATGTATATGTATATGTATATGTATATGTATATATATATATATATATATATATATACACACATACATACATACACACACACACACACACATATATATATATATATACATATATATATATATATATATATATATATATAATATATATATATACGTATAATATATATACATACAAAATGTTCTAGAGCAATGATTAAATGCAAAGAATTTGGGATTAGTCACATCCACATAGTATGAGCACTTCACTGACGCAAACACACACACACACACACACACACACACATGGAAGAGTAAATCTCTATTTATTTTCTTTTGACCTTTTGACCTTTCCTAATGGATCCACTAGCGAGAGATTTAAGCACGACCTTGATCTATGCCAGTGACCATTCAATGTGAAGTACCTGACTGATGTACTCGTACAAGAGTTGATGGGTGAAGCAAAGATGAGTAAATGTTTACTCATCGATGTGTGTGTGTGTGTGTGTGTGTGTGTGTGTGTGTGTGTGTGTGTGTGCATGGCATCATCCAAATTCATAACATTAGCCAGTTCCACCATATATATATATATATATATATATATATATATATATATATATATATATATATATGAAGGGCTTTTCCTTAGCTCATATCCTTCTGATAAGTTATGAACACACACACACACACGCGCAAGCACCAAAACATTAAGATTACAAGCGAGTTACAATTATATACGTATGTACGTATCGCATTTGATCTACACTTCATTTCAAGTGTTATACGACAATGAAGTGTTTTATCTACCAACCTTACTCCTTACTGGAATTTTGTATCTAGTTCCTGTTGTTATACATGATTCGCAACCGTTAATCTTAAAAAAACGGATATGAGCCCACTAAGAGGAGAGCTTGTCAGAAGTCACATACGACAAGAAGATTAATTCTACCGCAGAGATATACTCTTACTAACAGCTGTAATTGTTATTGAAGAACATAATAAAGAACAGCAACTACAAAGTCTGCAAGAATAGTTATGTATATTGCTATATACAGGAAGCTTTCGCCGAGTCTGATCAGTTGGCCTCTTCAGCCTTAGTAAACAAAGAAATAATATTAAACATGAAACAACATTTTTGAAAAATTAAAGTTATAACACAGCTTGTTATTCTTTCAGGTAACTCCAGAATTGATTTGATTTGATTTGATTTTGACTTATATAGATTTCTGGCATTATGCCAAGCACTGGGGAAACTAAGGCCAATCAGAGGGGCGCTGAAACGGAATTGACAGAAAAAAAAGTTTTGGAAAGGTGTCACGAGAGGGAAAACTTCAAAGCAGTTGCACTATGAAACAATTGTTAGGAGAGGGTGGACAGTAAGATGGAAGAAAGAGAATATGAACGGAGGTACAGTAAAAGGAATAAAAGTAGTTGCAGCTAGAGGCCGAAGGGACGCTGTAAAGAACCATAAGTAATGCCTACATTGCACCAAATGAGGTGCACTGACGGCATTATCCCCCTACGGGAAAAATTATAAAATTGTTCGATAGTCTATTAGCAATTATCTGGGAACGTCGTGGCACAGTAGAGGCTGACATATTTCTATGTTTATTCAGGCTGAAGACGCCAACTCATCAGTTTGGCGAAAGCTTCCTGTATATATCTTCAGTATACATACATTACTATTGAAAACTTTTATTTTTCGATTTAACGTCACGAGAAAGTGATGATATCAAGCAGTAGAAAATTTACGGTGAAAATAAAATTAAATTTCAATAAATTCGAGGTCAAAAAAGAAAAAGAAAAAAAAGTCGTTTACAATCAAGAGGAGAAAACAAAACCTTTTCAAGCCTGAAAATTCTCGGGTAACGAAGGTAAAAGGTGGACGTGGAACAGCAAAAAAAGTAAAAGAAAAAAAAAAGAAAAAAAAAAAAGAAGGGGCGGAAAGAGTTCGCTAAACGAGAGGAGGACTTGCTAAAAAAGGGAGACGAGTTGGCACATGAAGGACAGCCTTAACGAGATCCTAATCCATGAGGATAAGACGTCCCTCAGATACAACATACTCGGGGACACGCACAAACCACTTTTTGGGATTCTCGGCCGAGATTGGCCTTTCATTGAACAAACACCTAATCCCCCCCACCCCCAAAACACACACACACACACACACACAACACACACACACACACTCACACAACCTGACAGGAACTTGAACTGGCCCGTGGAAAACGTTTCATCACTGGATTAACATATAGAGAACTTAGAATTTACTGAATATTAATTTTGTCGACAACTCTGTGCCCTGAACAATTTTTGTGACCTTAAGGCCACCCTACCCTTCCCGCCAAAAACCACACCCCCGTGTCCCCACCCAAACCCATCTTCCATTTTCCCTACGGCGTCGTGATCACGGAGACATATTTACAAGCTAACACAGTCTCTTTAGTAACTTATTAGGGCGAACTGGAAAATTAGATGATCCACAGACCGACCCTCCTCAGAAATAATATCGACTGGGCTGATTTAGTTCCAAAACTAATGTGGAAAGTTTTGATGGTTCCTTTTCCTTAACTGCTGAACAAATCATTGAAGCTGAAATACGGAATCATAAGACTCAAAATTAATTGGGGAAACTTAGAGATTTGATTCTAATTTCACTATCGAAATTAAGGAAGATGCTCAATACACAAACCTAGTGAGGCTATTTCATAGGT
>NC_087205.1:90053147-90060647 GCF_015104395.2 Macrobrachium nipponense | reverse complement strand
TATGAAAGTCTCAGGTATATAACGTACAAAAAGTGAAAGAATTATAACAAACAACAAAATAAATAAACTTTACTTTTCGCAGCAACATAGAAACTGTGAAAGAATGACGACAAGCAAAAACATAAAAAATATAAACGCCACTTTTCGCCTAATGCTATTATATCGTCGATGTCCATGAATTCCCTGATCCTGCCCCGCAGACCGACGCGACGTACAAGCAATGCCAAATGAACATCGGCAGCGTCGTGAATACTAAACATACTAACGATGAGGTATCCCCAGTCGTCTGTCTCCCGTCGCCTTCTCTGTCTCTCTCAATCCGCCACGATCCCATACGAATAGAGCAGAATAGAATATAAAATTTAGGCCGAAGGCCAAGCACCTATGCACCAAGGACCTATGAGGCCATTCAGCGCTGAAATGGAAATTGACAGATGAAAAAGGATTGAAAGGTGTAACAGGAGGAAAACCTCGCAGTTGCACTATTAAGCAATTGTAAGGAGAGGGTGGAGAGTAAGACGGGAGCGAGAATATGAACGGTGGTACAGTAAAAGGAATGAAAGGAGTTGCATCTAGGGGGCTGAAGGGACGCTGCAAAGAACCTTAAGTAATGCCTACAGTGTACCGCACGAGGTGCACTGTTGGCACTAACACCGTACGGATACGTCCAAGAAGAGCAAACAAAGAAAACAAAGATGAAAACACACAAAATATTCTTCCTATTATCTTGAACGTTCAACATGACGTACTGCACTTAAGAAAGCGTAACACTAAACCGTCCCTCTTCATCTCGTTACAAAACGCAGCATTCAAATCAGCGATAATCCCTTCCACCTCTGAAGGAGCATAACGATCCTTTGTGTTAATGTCACTTCATTAAGTTAATGTCTCAAGTTACGCGGGGAATGGAGACCAATGGCTATAAAAAAAATAAATAATATTCAACTCTTGCTAATCCTCGAACAATTAAGGTATGGGAATCATTGATGCGTTCAGACAAAGGACAATGTCATTCTTGCGAAAGGAAAAATAAGGAAAATAAACGATTAGTAGTTCAAAATATTCACGTATTCAAATAGAAGAAGCTTCAAGGGCCATTAACTTGCAGAGAAGTCTCTCCAAAATGCAATATAATTGTGAAAACATTTTAAAGCCCATATGGTAACAAATAAGTGCTGGTTTTATAATCAACAAAAAAACATTTGCCTGCAAACACAAATAGCAATATGAGACAGGAAAGCGAAAATATGAGTGTGCCGTCCTACCTTCTGCTGTTGCCAACGAGTTCATCCTTAATAAGACTGTGAAACAATAGTAAAGTGAAGAGAATAGAATAAGAACTCTCTATTACTGGTAGTATAGCCTTGATGCACCTCTGCAGAACGTGGATACTGCTGGCCAGCAAAGCAAGTATCACTCATTAATTTTAGATGTTGTCACTGATAGCATTCAAAGCTATTTAATGAGGCAGACTCCGGTAGGATATCTGCCGACGATGGTCTAAATCATAAGTGCCACTGTTAGAAAAAGGAAAGCAAACCACCACTACCAAAAAATTTGATGGTAAAAGCTAACATCCCGGGAACTTCCACATCGACAAAAGAACAGCAGTTTATTATTAGTAAAACAACATATGTAAATCTTTCGGCTTTAACACGTTTATTGCAGGTGACAAATAACGCTCACCTTTCTAGCAACAAAGGTGACGTTTTCTAAGAACTGTAAGAATAAAAGCTTGAAGTCAGAGAAATCCCAAAGTACAGACAAGAACTCATACTAATTAAGTATAGAGTTACTTCTGAATCTCAAATCACAAGTCAGAACAGGGATTGCGTGATTGCTAAATAATTGAGTACAGTTACTTTTGAATAATAATAAATCATGAAGCGAGAACATTACGTGATTACCTGATAACAAACCTTAAGGGCTCCTTATGTTTAACATCATCCCACAAGCTACGAAACTCAAGTCTTACTATACTATAATGGGCGTTATGTCTGTCCGTCCGTCTGTCATTCAATCATGGCCAAACGGGTGGTCCGTTGGAAATGAAACTTGGCAGGGATATAGAGGGGACCCCTAAGATGGTTTATAATGGGGGTTCCATCCTACCTCCCCCTCGCCCTCAGAAAGAGGTGGGAGGGGGTGTGGAAAGGGATTCCGTGAAACGTAGCTGGTTATGGCCCGTGAAACGGGGTCTGTTTTATATCCGTGACTTACTTACTTTAAGAATTTATGATACATAATAGTTAAAACAACACTGGCGAGCTACTCATATGAAGCAGCAGATGAATATGCTTTTAGTAAGGATCGGTAAATTGCTAGTTACAGATAAACCCCTGTTAAGGCAGAAACAACTGCCTTTCACATTTATACAGAGTCATAGTAAGGGAGTCAAGTTACGCCATCTGTACACTGGACTACCTTACCTTAGTGCACAAAAATAGTCTGAAGAATCCAAACAGCTAAGGTTCCAGGACATTGCCCAACGTAACGCCAAACCAAATACGTCTAGGCTCACTAAACCATCATGATCTCTCTAATAAAGATCACTTAAGAAACTGAATTATATCGAGCATGTAACTTCCATCACCTAAGTTCGGAAGTTTATATTCAAGTGATTTGCGGTTAAATGGCAGCACTTGAATTAATTTGAAAAAGCCTGAACTCGTATCCGTTCACAAGGCTGGTTCTAGAATTACAATACAAAGACTGTATAAACTTACAGACGTAAAAATAAACTTCTCCGTAACATTAGAGGGCACTTGAAGATTGGAGACTAGCTTGCAGTGGTTTAAATCAGCTAAAGTGATCTTCAGAGCCTTCATTCTATAACCTTGAATCGCGTGAATGATCAAACTTATAATACAGGCAATACACGGAACACTCAGTACTAGATCCTACAACCTCAAAAAGGAAATTCGTCTACCAGCTCTTTCAAAACAATATGAACGTCAAAAATATAAATTAATATATTCGAAGTTGTTGTAGCGTAATTATGTCAGGCCAAAAGTTCTACATACTACTATATATTTCCCAGTTAAAGTCCAACGAATTTGTAATTTTCATAACGTCTCACTAGCAAAATGACACTAAAATATACACCTGGCGCACTGTTCAAACAAACTGTACACCTGTACTTCGCTCAATAATTCATTATTCATTTTTCTTTTATTTTTTAGCGAGCTTTAATGAAAGTATTGCTGTATACTAAATTCTGTAGCCCCTAATTCAGTATCACGACGAGATAGCGTCATCTTAATTTCCCGTAAAAGTCTATTATTAAAACTTGCTATTATTCTGAAATCGACATCCATTTACCACCTCTAATGAACTTTGTATGCAGGTTTTTTATCTATTTATTTTTTTTTAAACCACATTGCTACAGAAATTTAGAAAAGCAATATGTAGAATATTTCCATCATCAATTTTGGTGGTCACTTTAACAAGTTCGGCAATATATATATAAAAAAAATACAGAAATCCCGTAAGCCATAAAGCAGCAGTCATATGTTTGATTTAGTTATAAGTCTGCGACCTCGAAAAGGATGGATAGGACACCCATAATGATGCTGTATGGTAACTAAGTCAGGGGTCCCTGTCTATCCAATATATTCATGTTCTGATGACCAAAAGAAAGTAATAATAATAATATGTGTATAGGGACAGTTAGCAATTTAGATAAGAGTAATATTAACGTTGTTCTGAAAAAAAAATAAAAAATAAAAAATCTGGGTTAGTGAGAGAATTTTTTAGCCCATCAATTTGTATTTTTACTGTCGCCAGCCGCACGCCAAGGAAAATACCAAGCAGGCACATCAATGAAACGTGTCCATCGTCAATTAGCGGACGAACTTACCGAACGTTTTCTTTAGATTTTCTCCTATGAACATTCAGCCATTATACGGAGAACTGATGCAGGGTTCGAACGCAACGTTTCGCGTTCATTTTTCACTCGCGTTTTGCTGGGAAGAACGTCATTTGCTCCCATAACAGGCTGACAAAATTATCATCGGGAGACATTACACAACGGCTAATCGATATATGGGGACCCAACAACCGTATGACCTCCCCATATGCTAATAATTGTGTCTATTATACGCCAGCGTCTAAAATATTGCCAACATTACGCCAACCAGACATGCGAGAAAATAAATTACCCCAATAGATTTAAGGCCCTGATTTTTTTTTTTTGTTTTTTTTTTTTTTTTTTTTTTTTTGGGGGGGGACATTATCATCATTCATGACAAAAGAAAATGTACAACAAACATTGACAAAAACGTTATTTTTATTAGTCTACGTTAACGGGGAGATAATATTATCCTCAATAAGAAATCACACAAAATCAATGTGATAAAGGGCAACCTTTGCAAGAAACTTAGTATATCAAATTTCCACCATGAACCAGGCTGGATACGAGAGGTCTGGTCACTTTAAATCTTTTATAAATAATCAAGCGAGAATGAAAAGTGGGAAATTTTACAGGCTTTTGCTGTTGCAACTAGAAAGCATCTAAATACCTTGGCTGAGAGTAAAAGAAAATCAACCTTCTTCTATTTTTCTTCTCTGCTTACGTAATACAGCAAATGGCTGGACGATATGATATATGATTATATATATATTATATATATATATATATATATATATATATATATATATATTATATATATATATATATATATGTATATACATATATATATATATACCACACACACACACGTATGCATAAACTATTAAAATAAGCTGAAGATACGGGTGGAACTGAAATTGGTTACCATCAAAACAACAATGAAATAAATAACGATTTTATCAGCGTCCATAGTTTTTTCGACCTGACATCTTGCTCAGATATGCAAAGCATTCAAGAGAGAGAGAGAGAGAGAGAGAGAGAGAGAGAGAGAGAGAGAGCGAGAGAGAGAGAGGAGAGAGAGAGAGTACCCAAATATGGGAAAATTACAATATTCTGCTAAAGACTATGCCTAGGTTGAACTATACCTCAAAAAGGGAAGATTTTACATTTCAGTCTTATAAAAATTGCAGCAATGTTCACGTCTTGTGTTGTGTATCGGGCACTAATCGGGGAACAGTTATCAACATTCTTCTTGTCAAAATAGCCTAGAAACTATAAGATAAAGTATGTATTTTTTCTACAGAATACAACATTCCCTTATTCTTTATGTTAACGCGGACAGAGAATAAGTTATTATCTCCAATATAAGAAAAAAATAAACACAAAATAGTATTAAGTAACATTTACAATTAAAATTCACAAAGGAACGACAAAAATTTCTCCATAAAATATACCACAATAACTGGATGCTTGCAGAAATGCCAAAAATCAGACGAAACGTTTTATCAAATGTCAAAAACATAAAGCTCAACCTTCAAGCCAAGCATGACCTCAGCTGCTCCACTGCCATCAGCTCCACACAACTCGAAGAACGGTATACAGAGGACCTTGAAAGAAATGAATAGATTTAGAAAGTGAAGAGAAAGGAGAGAGAACTGTATAAAGTGAAAGTACTCTCTCGGGACACCACCAGACACCCTAACCATTTCATCCGGCTACCTCACACACGTCTGTAGAGAAATAAAAATGGAATGCGAATATATTATCGACGTATGCACACGAAGTTGTTCGCTATTCGAATCAGAGCATTCCTGTGCAGTATCAGAACGGCATATATTAACCCGATCCTACCATTAATTAGAGCAAGACCTCTCGAGATTAATAATTCAATCTTCCTTCAGCGTCGTCTCGTGTTACTGTCTAAGGGGTACATTCTAAAGCCTTCCCTCAATTTGTTAAGAGTCATAGGTTATAGAAAAAATTATGAACCTTAGATATTCGAACCAGAATGTTTATTTAGTTTGTTTTAACAGGCACTGGAGTCTTGCCATTCAACCTTCTTCTTTTCGAGTATGCCATAAATGGAATGGAATATAGACTTCAGGTCAAAAGCCAAGCACTGGGACCTACGAAGTCATAAATCGCTGGAACGAAAATTGGGAGTAGAAAGGTTTGAAAGGTGTAACAAGAGGAAAACTTGAAAGCAGTTGCACTACGAAACAAATGTTAAGATCTTGAGCTTGGATAGCAAGATGGATATAACAGAATATGAACGGAGGTACAGTTATAGGAAAGAAAGGGGTTGTAGCTAGGGGCCGAAGGGTCACATCAATGAAGCTTCAGTAATGCCTACAGTGCATCACGTGAGGTACACTGACAGCACTACCCCCTACGAAGGAGTATGCCATTAAGAATGAGATCTTGCACGGCGTGATATTTTCTTAGGTAAGGGGAGTACTTCAAGGTAAGTATTTGTCTCACGACGCGGGATGTTCCGTCATCGCCAGAGAGAAGAGAAAAAGAAAACACGATACCATTACACCTTTGCGCATGCATCTACGCCCTACGCCCAGACTTGGTTGTTTGTTGACATGCGATACTTGCCGCCATGCCATGATAAGGGAGGATACACACCAAGAAACTTTGTCTTACTCAGAATTGTTTTGTGTTTATCTAGACTTCTTTTTTTTCTTTTTTCAAAACTTTGCACGTGTTTTGAATGTCTGATGTCCATTGTTTCGTTTGAAAATTTACCAACTTCGTCTGAGTGTTTGTAATTTTTTTTTTTTTTGCATAAAAATACTTCTTGCCAACCCTAAATGCATAAATACATTCATTATCAACCTTGCAAGTGCACATTGCTTCTTATCTCTAAATTTTACACAGGAAACAAATTTTTTGAAAATCTGTCACGTGCTGATAAGACATACTTAGTTCTAACAATACATATGTTTTACTGTCCATTTTTACAAAATAAATCAAGAACCTTTCGATACTATATAATCACTGATATGCTTAAATAAAATCAGATAGTACCAAAACCATAAAAACTAAAGTGATTACTATATTCGTTATGTAAAAGACTAGAATAATCTAATAATGACTGCCTTCATGAACTATTTACAAAAATGTTAGCAGAATAAGTAATTAAAGACAAAAATTGAGCAAAAAACCGTTTTAATTCCAACGTACTTTAGTTGACCCCCCACTTTGTTCCTCGAAAATTAATTTTTCTTCACCATTAAGTACAACTTTGCTTGTTTTGTAAGCGAACGGGCGAATGACTGCGGAATGAATGAATGTATACATGCAAAGCATTTCAAATCATCTTTATTCAACCAGTGCAAGCACCATAAGCCGCTTATATTAATGACAATGAGAATGTTACCCCAAAAACATACGATATATTTTTATACTCTAGTTTTCCCCCAAACTGCACTAATCCTCAACTTTTTGGGAAAAAATAATTATGTCTTTATCAACGACAATTTAATAGAGTATATATATTGTAAAGGGGTAGAATTTGCAGAGAATACTGAGAATAAGCATGGTTATAATAATATTATTTATCATTATCATCATTATTGTTGTTGTTGTTGTTGAGAAATTCAGTCTCGTGAAGAGCAATCTGTTATAAAAATCCATCCACA
>NC_087205.1:89993147-90045647 GCF_015104395.2 Macrobrachium nipponense | reverse complement strand
CCAATGCCCTCACGTCACGTCCAGCCCTAATACGTGTAGGGGTGGAAGTGGTGAATAAAATAACATGTCAAAAATGCTGGGTAATGTAGCCTGAAGTAACTATTCTAACATGGAGAGAGAGAGAGGAGGGGGAGGTTTGGGGGGTTTTGGGGGGGGAGAGAGAGAGGAGAGGGGGAGGTTTGGGGGGGGATTTGAGAGAGAGAGGAGGGGGGAGGTTTGGGGGGGGGGGGGGAGAGAGAGAGAGGGGGGAGGTCTTGGGGTAGAGAGAGAGAGAGAGAGAGAGAGAGAGAGAGAGAGAGAGAGAGGGGGGGGGGGGGGGGGGGGGGGGGGGGGGGTTACCGGGTTGTCATTCACAGTTTGTTTTTTCCCAGGCAGCGCCAGGTTGGTCAGGTAGTATACAATTTAAGTGCACGAATACATCACCCTGGGAAAATTCCGTAATTGCATTTCAAAAGCATTTCGAGAACATTACTACATCTATTTGCACGTTACGAAATTTCATTCTGGTTTTTGAAGGCCAATTAACTAATATATAGGTCAAACATACTTCAACATAGAAATAAGCCTTTTTTTTTTCATAAATACACGCACACACACACACACACTCACGGGAATGGTACCCAACTCCTGTCTGAAATTCAATTCTTTTTCCTCAAAGATTATTCAAGATGACTGTTCTCAAAGTTGGTTATGTTAAATATGTAGAACGTGATTTAGGAATGAATTTTATAGAACAGACTTGAAGAACAAGAGAAAAAACCTACTCTTGAAGAAAAAAACAAACGGCAGCCGCTCTTCAGAATAAATAAAATATAAAAATAAACTGAACAAATAGACCTTTATACAGGAGCTTTACCCAAACACGAAAAAACAATTTATGGCATCTCATATTCTGTTTTACAGTAGGAAAACAAGCTTTTACTTTCGGCTTTTCAGGTGGAAAAATACTTTACATATATACATAAAAATACGCTGTTTGTTCAAAGGCTGCGAAGATTTTTTTTATAGCAAAAAAATATTTCACTTTTCTTATGGATATCCGCTGGCGGAGAAAAGTTTTACATGATATCCCTGGATTGGGCAACTTATAAAACAAGAATTTCACGGGTTATTTTTTTTTCCCGCCAAGCTTTATTTATGGACAAATATTTATTTCCCTGTCATTCAACCATCTACAAAACACAAATAACGTAAAGGTCCGTCCCAATTTGGCGAGGAAAATTTATTCCCGTGATTTTTCAAAATGTGGCGACGATAACATAACATTAAAAATACAGCGTTAAACGTTATTCCATCGGATAAACGAACAGCGTAGCAATTACTATCCAAATCGAACCAAAGCTGAAATCGGAGCACATTCAATAACATGGCTCCCCATTCACTTCAATGAGAATGAGAGCAGCACCGGCTATCATCCACAAAATGTTTATTATTATTTTATTATTATTATTATTATATTATTATTATTATTATTATTATAAAAGTAGTTTAACCAGACCAGTGAGCTGATTTTCAGTTTCTCCTAGTGCTGGATCCGGAAGAATTAGATAAATGCCAGGTCTAGCCCTTAGGCCAAGAACTGAGACCAAATAGATCATTCAGGATCGATAAATAAATAAAAAAACTGCACTAAGGCAAATGCTTTCATACTAGAAACACACACACAATAAAATACATTTACTCATGTTCCCCTTGCAGACATACTAAAACGGTATATTAAAAATCAACAAATTGCAAAGGGAACGAAAGGGGAAAGACGGTTTTTCTTTCAATACTTGTAAATCTTCTTAATTTATATACATAAATAAATGAACCCACTCTATCGCGTGATTTAACGCTTCCACGATGTATAAATTCACGTCACAAGGAACGCGAGGAAGAAAAAGCAAGTGAAACTGACGTAAAAAATAATGCCCAATTCGTACCAAGACTGTATCAAGTTGCTCTTAGATTGAGGTGCCTTGTGCCAGCACGAATCTTTGCTTTTATATAAGCACAGTATTGCATAACGATCTGCTCTACCATGCTACATCTAAGAAAGTTGGTTAATGACCGAAGCCAAGAACACAAATAACAAACAAAATTTAGATTTTTTGTTGAATCACTTGAGTCCAGCTCCCTTTTTGGCACCATCTACACTGCTTTGTTTTTTTTCTCTTTTTATTGCTTTACTATCCTTAAACTTTTATTATCAGCTCCAATTCTCACCTTCATTCAAGAACAAATTATCAAGGTCACCTTAAGAATAGTCTACAGTAGCTACAAATGACTCAGTTTGTCTAATGAAAGTACTGTAGACAACAATGACAACAGCAGTTATCACGTGCAATACCTTACACATTTAAAAGCTTTCAAGACCGTACAGTACACCTGGATATAACTTTAATAAACACTATTCTGAAAGTTTTGGACTGGAGCAATAAATGTCTCGTCCGACCAACTCCTCCTTAAAGAGCTGAAGACACATTAAGTTAAGGTTTCGTTCAAACATCAATAACTGCAACGATATTCTCACGACACAAATAGATTGTGAAACGAGAAAGCCACCGTTTGCAGAGCTATGGTCAACATCACAAAATCAATAACCTTGAAGTCATCGAAAAGTTGTTTCAGTTAGGCAGAATATACGTGCAATATATTTTATCACTATCTTCTGCAGTTCAAAAGGTTAAAGTTGTGACCTACATCTATGGTATCTGGAGCCATAATTCTTCTTTTCTGACAATGACCTTACAAAGCAGTTAAGTAGGACACGAGCTCGATAGAAAAGACATACAGACGATCTTCATGTACACTTATGTAAACCTATAAATGGGGACCTACTTTTGCACTCAGCGTAAAATTCCTTCAACTACTTAGGCGGAGTTGTGACAGATGAGTGACAAAAACACATCTGCTTATAACGTCGAATGTGTGCCAAGTTACAATAACAAGGTAAGCGTAACAAAATGCCCGACGTACGGACTGACAGGCACACGAGCGAGCGTTTTCGTCACTCCCACTTTTGCACGATATCATTTATGCAATTGCACCAAGTTTGACTGAAATGATGAGGGAAGACTTGTGAATGACAAGAGCAGCTTGACAAAAACGCTGACTGAAAAGACACAAGAACCAGATGTACAAATATGTCTTCATGCACCGTCAGTGCCTGATGATCTGTTCTTTGTACTAGTTCTGACTGAACTGCCTTAAGCCTTGTGGGAAGACAAAACAGAACAGACTGACAGGATGATGAACAGATTTTTTATATGGCAATTCTGCATACCACTCTACGCACGACAGTCCACCTTGTATCAACCTTATTGCAGGAGTTACGATGAAAAGGCAAGCATGACACACACACACTAAAAGACAGAGAACGAACAGACTAATAGAGAGACAGGAGGGAAAAATATTTAGAAAATCAATCGGAAAAACTACTCATCCATTGACTGACTGTAAGGGCTATATATAGTATATAGTGTTGTGTGTGTGTGTATATGTATATATGTATATATATATATATATATATATATATGAAGTAATTCTCACATCACCGTGATTCATATACATCATTCGAGCTACAATGTCCTTTAATATCTAATTCGCTCTAACCTCGGAATTGATATATTTTCATATATGTACCGAAGGGGAATTTTTAGTTAATAATTTCGTCCCTCATGGACGAACCACCGTCCCAGTCGGACGGGAACGAAATCAGGATTGCCTAGTGACGTTATCAAGTCGGCCAACAGAGAGGCTATAAGTTTTAATTGATTCTGGCCTTACAAATTCACCGTCGAACTCAGCGTTTTTCGTAATTAGAATCGATATGAAACCACCTCTACCATGTTAACCAATTCGAACGTTTGACCAACTTAGCCAACTTAGCCTAGTAATGATAATTATCACATCACCGTGATTCATATAGATCATTCGAGCTACAAATCTCTCTCTCTCTCTCTCCTCCCTCTTCTTCTCTCTCTCTCTCTCTCTCAGACGACCATTCATGGGGATTAGTTTTCGAGTGTTCAAGGATTAGGTCTAATGTGACCTTAGAGGATCTCATGACTCATAAAGAGATAAACGAATAGGACCGTATGGGCATTGCGGCATAGATATGATGTCATTGAGTTGGTATAATAATTATATATATATAATATATATATATATAGGATATATATATTATATAGATATATATATACAGAATATCCAACTTCATTGACATCATATCTATGCTGCAAATGCCCATACGGTCCCATTTTCGTTTATCTCTTTATGAGTTCATGAGATTCTCCTAGGTCACATAAGACCTAATCCTTGAACAATCGAAACTAATCTCCATGAATGGCCTGAGAGAGAGAGAGAGAGAGAGAGAGAGAGAGAGAGAAGAGAGAGAGAGAGAATGTATCTTCGTAAACAAGTGGACAATGTTAATATCGCACACTATATTGTGATGCCAATTGTTCAAAGACAATTGAGATAACACCACGCGAGCGATGTGACAACTGACGGTATGAGATCAGATATAAAGATCTTAAGAAAAAAAAAGAAGAAGAGAAATAAGATATGATCATTCGCATAGTCGAGATACAAGAATGGAACCCGCACCAATCCTAAAACAAGTATCGTGTTAAATATGAGTACAGGCAATACTATAACATTCGTGTACTTCTCTTTTATAAGGTTAGTTTTACTGACGAATATATTAATAAGCAAGAAACCTGTGGATTAAGACTTACGGACTATAACCCTCATAAAACTGGGTCAGTTCCATGTTATGGATGACCAACATAATCCTACGGTTTTTTAACAGGAGTCAGGGGATTACTGTAGCATGTTTAAAAGAAAACGAGGCCACCAGTAACGCGTGAGTTTGACAGACAAACACACACATATGTATGCACAGAATGCCCGACGTTTGTTTTGTTTGTGTGGTGTTTTTTACGTTGCATGGAACCAGTTTGTTTATTCAGCAACAGGACCAACGGCTTTACATGACTTCCGAACCACGTCAAGAGTGAATTTTTTATCACCAGAAATACACATCTGACTCCTAAATGGAATGCACGAGAATCGAACTCGCGCCACCGAGGTGGTAGTCCAAGACCAAAACCTAGACCACGCCACTGACGCGCTGTGAGAGAGAATGCCATCGTATGAACTCTTAAAGGGAAGGGCAAAATGCTGTTAAAGCAAATGATCAACATCAGTTTAGAAAGCTACACTGACAAAATATTTGGGAATTACCAGAAAACGGACTTGCAAAAACGTGGTCTTTCACTGCTATTTTTTCGCGACGTTAGTATTTTCTTGCAGACTTCCCAATCATAATGAATGAAATATGTAAAATAAAATAATAAATACATTATTGCACCATTAACATAAAATAAATCATCATAACTCCAAATTGTTCCTTCCCAATCTGGCTTGATACACTCTAATTTTCGTTTGAGGTGACAACTTCGATGTGGCAGATTCAGTGCCCCTAATCTATGAAAGGTGTCCCGAGCAGGAGGATTAGTGGGCGGATTGAAGAAAATGACGCTCAATCCATTTTATTTTTATTACTCGTGATTAAAGCGAAAGGTTCGACGAGCCCAGTTTACGAGCAAAGGGCTCGAGCTGAAATGACCTTTAATGGCAAAATGGAAAAATTAAGCATATTTGTCAGGAATTTCTGTGTTGACAGGCGAACTAAATCTTCTTTCTTACGTGTTTACTTGAAAGCTGTCCCATTCAAGTCTACCTGAGCAATAAGTCTGTAAGCATGTATGCGTACAAATAAAAAGAAATAAAGTACATAAAATAAAAAAAACAAAAAAACTAAAAATAAACTCAATCCTCATAATTCAACTTACACTGCAAAGGAAAATATTTTTACAATTAGTGTTTGGCGCAAATTAATTGAAGATGCCACTACAAGTATTCCTGAAGTAAAAACATATAAACTTGAGTAGCGATGATCTTCTATAAAGTTATTAGGCCAGTATTTTAATTAAATGGTCCTCCATTACTCTAAGTATATATATGATATTAAAGGAAAATGGGTGTTTTTTTCAATTTTTTTTTTTTTTTTTTTTTTTTTTTTTTTTTAAATTTTTTTTTTTTTTTTTTTTTTTTTTTTTTTTCTTTTTTTTTTTTTTTTTTTTTTTTTTTTTTTTTTTTTTTTTTTTTTTTTTTTTTTTTTTTTTTTTTTTTTTCACTTGTTGTTAATGTGGACGTTACTGTATTTATATGATGAATTACACTTAAATTGTTTCATATCTTACATATATATATATATTATATATATATATATATATAGATATATATATATATATATAATATATATATATATTATATTATATATATATATATATATATATATAGTATATATATATATCAAGAAATATAATATAGTATATATATATATATGTATATATATATATATAATATATATATATATATATATATAGTATATATATATATATATATATATTATATGATAAATTATATATAAATTTGGAAATTCGTTTCCTCACTTATTCCGTGGACATTACTCTGACAAATCTACCGACCGCAACAGTTAATGTTTGCCATCAATGTAATCTAGGGTTCATCAGCATCCGATATCACGGTGGGAAAGTTTATCTCACCACTCAGTACTCAAAAGGACGTCAAAACTGATTTACATTTGCGAAATAAAACGAAAATGCCACATTAAAGATTTAAAAAAAAAACTGAAATCATCAGCAAGGAAACATGTTCTGAAGCAAAACGGGTCTTCATGCTAATTCGATCAGAATTTTAGTTTATAAAGAAATAGAGCTTAGATGAAATGTCTCCGAACAATGGATAAAGTATAGGAACGGTAAGGGCGCATTCTAGGATTTTGGCAGGCCTCTTGATTATACTGGTAAAACGGGGTGAAATAAACCAGAACTAAAGATTCTATGCATCATCACAATAATTTTAGGTCGGATCTACATTATTGCCATACGAATAGACATATTTTAACCTGTTTACAATTACTCTCACTCTACCCAGCGGATAAATAATCAGCATTCCTCAAAAATTATTAATTTGGTGGTAAAATTTTTCTCTCAAGCTACCTAAGCTCTATTTCTTTAAAAACGAAAATCTGATAGGATTACTATGAAGACCCATTTTGTATCAAAACATGTTTCCTCGCTGATGATTTCAGTTATGTTTTAAAATCTTTAATGTGGCTTTTTCGTTTTATTTCCCAAATGTAGATCAATTTTGAAGTATTATTATTTTATTATTATTATTATTATTATATTATTATTATTATGCTGATGAACCGTATTCATATGGACCAAGCTCACAGGAGCCAATGACTTAAAATTCAAGCTTCCAAAGTAAAAGGTAATGGAATATACAGAAAGTTATCAGAAAACCAGATAAATTAACAAATTTATAAATAAATAAAAACTTTTAAGTAGAACATTAAAATACAGGTTGAAGTGTATTAGGGTAGCATTGCATTGCATCTTCGCTTTGGGTTTAAGATCCATTTTCTCCTCAAATTTCCTTATCGCCACAGGTCCTGGGCAGGGGAGGAGTACCTACTGGGTTAGCGGGCCCCGTTGTTCTTTGCATAAAATAAGAAAAAATAACTAACTGTACTACTTTCAGGCAAATGTCCTCCTTGTCAGAGCTGTAAATCACTGAAGCAGTCAATTCCTGTAATCAAGGGTAGGATAATTCCTAAGAATTCATTATTGGACAAAGTGCATTCATGACTACCTACGTCATTCCCCAGTGAAATAAGTCACAAATTCTGACGTTTTATTCGGCAACCCTATAATTATGATATACATCAGTCCCTTGCCGACACTCAGCGGGTCAAAGTGATTATTTTTCGACTCTTAGTACTTCATAATCAACATTCTAGCTGAGAGTTAAGTTTGTAGCTTAGAGCGATACGCCATGCCAAGCTGAAATCAGAACAGATCCATTTCCAAATTCCTTTACTATTTCCAATCATTAGCGACTGTTTGAGGATTCTCAAAAACAGGCTACAAGTGTTAAATCCCAAAATTCTCTTCTTAGTCACAAGAGTGAGTTACATCTAGATTACTTATGAACAGCATTTGTCACTAAAATTACCGTTATTGCAACACAGATGTTGTAGTTAACAGAACCCTTCACGACTGCAATTATGAAGAATAAATAACTAATATGTATGTCTACAATTTATTCGATGGAATTAACAAAAAGTGGTGTAACATTTATTTTTGGCTACTGAGAAATTCAACACGCAATAAGAATAACGATTACAACGAAAAAAGAAAAAGAATTAAAGCGCTTTGTAACCATAAACGAACAACAATTTCTCTGTGAAAATGTTCGTTCACATTCATTACATACATGAAATTAATCTACTTCTAAGAAACGCATAGCAGTACATCTAAACTTCGATTGTATAGCCAGCAATAAAAAAATATCTAAACTTCATACTAATAGAAAACAGTAAAAAATATCTAAACTTCGATTTAAAAAAAAAAAAACAATAGAAAAAATATCTAAACTTACATTTCATAGAAGGCAATACTAAAATATCTAAACTTCGATCTAACAGAGAGCAATAAAAAAATATCTAAACTTCGTTTTAACAGAAATAAAAAAAAACTAAACTTCGATTAAATACTAAAAAATCTTAAATTTCGATCTAACAAATAAAAAACTAAACTTCGATTAAATACTGAAATCTAAAAAAATATATCTAAATTTCGATCTAACAGAAATAAAAAAACTAAACTTCGATTAAATACAGAAATAAAAAAAAATCTAAATTTCGATCTAACAGAAAGCAATAAAAAATATCTAAACTTCGACCTAACAGAAAGCAACAAAAATATCGAAACTTAGTTCTAACAGTAATTTTTAAAAAACTAAACTTCAATTAAACAGACTCAATAAAAAATACCTAAACTTCGATCTGACAGAAAGCAATAAAAAATATCTAAACTTCGATTTAATAGAAAGCAATAAAAAATGTCTAAACTTTAATCTAACAAAATAAAAATAAAAAAACCTAAACTTCCATTAAATAGACTGCAATAAAAAAATATCTAAACTTCAATGAATATAATAAAAAGCAATAAAAAATCTAAACTTCGATCTTAATACAAACAATAAAAAAATATCTAAATTTCGATTTAACATAGAACGCAATAAAAAAAATCTAAACTTCGATGCAATAGAAGCAAGAAAAAATATAAACTTCCGACCTAACAGAAGGCTATATAAAGATATCTAAACGTCGATCTAACAGAGGGCAATAAACAAATATCTAAACTTCAATTTTAATAGAATGCAATAAAAAATCACTTAGTTCAAAGACCAGCAGCAAAAAGCAACAACAACTACTATACAGAAAAGTCATGAGAGCGAAACGACCCGAACATATGTTGTTTTCATCAAGAGAGGAACATTTATACAGATCCTAGTACAGAGAACATGCCCCCTCGGGCTGACAAATAAAAACATTTACAGTGATGTAACAAAATGGATTGACCGACAAGGATGGACAAACATTTCTGTCAGGGTGCAAAGTGGCCACACGTTTGCTTTTATGAAGTTAGAAACGATTCTTTCATATGCCTATTTCGGTCGAGGCCAATGAAGACGCAGGCAAATGATGAAACGACTCATGATGAATTACGAAGTATATGGAATCGCTCCCGTCAACCAAATGACGAAGGAAATAAATCAGATTACTTAGTGGGGGTAGAGCTGTCAGTGCATCTCTCGTGGTACACTGTAGGCATGACAAAAAAGTACAACTTCGGTGCAATCCAGTTTTCTGCACAGCGTATAATGCTGTATGAAACTATCATCCACGGCCCATGAAACTATCAGCCAAGGCACATGAAACTTTCAGCCAAGGCCCGGAGGTGGCCTGTTTTGTTGCGGATGCAAGATCATGGGTAATTTTGACCTTAAATAAAATAGAAACTATTGAGGCTAGAGGGCTGGAATTTGATATGTTTGATGATTGGGGGGTGGATGATTAACTTATTAATTTGCAGTCCACTAGCCTCAGTAGGTTTTAAGACCTGAGGGCTGACACAAAAATTGTGGACGGACAGACAAATGGCCACGTCAACAATTTTCTTTTCTCGAAAACTAAAACGCGTTTATTACAGCGCTCCTTTGGCACCTTTGCTGCACTCACATTTTAGCATTTGACTTTACCTCCACTCCCGCTTTATTCAATCTTGCTGTCCAACCTCTTTAACTATTATTCTTTAGGTGGACCTATACTGGGTTTTCTCCAGGTTCCAGAATTAGATCCTCGTAATGAACCTCGTTTACTTCTTGGGTCTCATTATCTTGCTGTCCAACCCCTCTAAATCTCTCTCTCTCTCACTCTCTTAAGCTCTGAAATGCCGAAAATATCCAAGTGCTTAGGCAAACGTCACGTGGGATTGAACACATTGCGTACACATATTACGGATAAATTCAGGATTATTCAAACTACTACTAACGGGAACGTAAAGGCGATATAAAAAAATGATAAGAGTATTGAATATTTCAAACTACTTACTGGAACGTACAGAAGGTAAAAATAAAATGGAAAATATTTCCGCCAAGGTAACGACCAAACGACCAGTTACTATATATAACCAAATGCTTAACCTTGAGCCTGTAATTAAGTTTGCAGCTTAACTAGCAATTCCCCTACACAACTGAGAAGCGAAGACAAAGTCACTAGAATTAATGAAGATTAATGATCGAGTCTTCGGTACAACTGGAGGATTACCAGTAATCCCCCCAGGCTATTTTGGATTAATCACAGGTTGGTGGTAAAGCCTTCGACGATGGAAAGGACTGACCTTTGGGCATTAATGCAATAACAATGAAATCTAGAGTAGAGTTCAGGGGATAATCACAGCTTTGAAATACAAATGAATGCTAATGCCTCTGATGCCATAAGAGGCTCGGATGACGGCCAAAAAGTCGGGAGAACGATAATGCTTACTTTAGTTTCTTCCACTTACTATTTGCATAGATTAATGAATAACAGATAATACAAATTATTCCGTGGGATTAATTGATATTAATAACACTATGTGATACTTTCCACTAATTGTCTTGAAATAATAAAAATCCTACATAAAGATTTAGGTCAAAACTAAATTTATTTTCTTAACGTAAGACTCATAAAACTGTTTACAAATTTCTTATTGAAATTGAAATTTATATTTCGATATAGAGCCTGCAAACAATTTCAAGGCTTGTATTACCAAGGAGGCCACATTTTTATGGAAAGTTGAGACAGAGATTCATTCAAGCATAACAATATCAGAATCATATCAAAAAGTTCAGTGACATTTAAAAACAGCATTTAGGATCATTAAAAAAAAAAAAAAAAAAAGAAGAATAAGAAGAAGAAGGCGTCTCCGTTGCAATTTGGGCTTACTGATCACGAAATTTTCACCAGAACTTCGAACCTAGAATAAAATGTCAAAATACAGATTTGTGCAATAATAAAGAAGATTTCACACACACACGACACCAAAAAAAAAAAAAAAAAAAAACAAAAAAAAAAATAAAAAAAAAAAAAAAAAAAAAAAAAAAAACCAGGATGATTCTGGATCGAGAACCGGATCCATTTCATCAAACTACTGCCAGTGCCGCCGCCGCCGCCGCCTCCCCCTTCCCATTAAGAAAAATAATCCTGGATCTGCATGAGGATCCATCTGAATTTTTTTTTTTTTTTTTTTTTTTAACTGCCCGACCATTAACCAAAAACAAAAACCCTTTCGACGTGTATTTTGGAGAGTCAATACCAAACACAAACAAATAATCCTCAACTTCTGTTCAATAAAATTCTCGACTGATGAAATGCATTTCTCTTTACTTTAAGGCCTCGTTGAAGCCAATTATACAAATCAAGTAAAATATATACTGTACTCACATTACATATTCTGTTATATATGAACAAAGAGACCACTGGACTTTAATACGGGAGAGAAAAAAACAATAAAATCTGGAATTTGAGAGAAAAAACATCGAAATCTGAAATTTGAGAAAAAAAACAATGGAATCTGAAATTTGAGAGAAAAAATAACGAAATCTGAATTTGAGACAAAAAACAACGAAATCTTAAATTTGAGAGATAAAAAACAACGAAGTCTGAAATTCGAGAGAAAAATACAACGAAATCTGACATTTGAGATAGAAAAACAACGAAATCTGAAATTTGAGAGATAAAACAACGAAATCTGAAATTTGAGAGAGGAAAAAAACCATGAAATCTGAAATTAGTGATAAATCACTAAGAAGGGACTACTAGTCTTGCAACCTGCATTTCGTGGGAGGGGCGGATTTCTTCACTTGACATATCACACATGATACAAAGTCGTCCTGTAATCTGAAGATTTGCGTGCGAGAAATTCATTATTATACTAAGAAACTTCGAAAGTTCAAATAAAGGCGCAATTTTTACCTATTTACTAATTAATATATTTTTCATTTTTAAAACGAGAAATCTATTATTTTCAGTATTTCCCTCAAGTAATGCCTACAGTGCACCGTATGAGGTGCACTGACGGCACTAACCCCCCTACGGGGTACTTCTAATGAAAATCGTATTCTTTGGCAGCTTGAATTTCAAGTCAATGGACCCATTGAGTTTGTTCCATATGAATGGGGGCTCATCATTGAATAATAATAATAATAATAATAATAATAATAATAATAATAATAATAATAATAATAATAATACAGAAAGAAATTAAAAGAAAGAAACAGAAAGCAAACGATGCAGGACGCCAATGAACATCCCATTGCAAGAGCATTATTTTGATGCTATCCTTGACCCACCAGATGGCGAATCCCAAAGAGACGATGTTTTTTTTGTAGGAGAGAGAGAGAGAGAGAGAGAGAGAGAGAGAGAGAGAGAGAGAGAGAGAGAGAGAGAGAGAGAGACGCACCAGAAAATTCACCCGTTCAAGTGACCTTTTCTGGGGTTAACTCCTACGCGTCAACAGTAAAGAGTTGGGATTACAAAATTGACATGTATTTTAATTTCGGTTAAATGGAGAGAAAGACAGAAAGAAGTGACAGAATTGAAACTGGATTAGGATTAATGAGAAAATCAATGTATCGAATGAGAGGTAAAGAGGGAGCAAGAGAGAGAGAGAGGAGAGAAAGCTTTATACAGAAAAGAGACAAGTGAATCTACAGAAACGTTAACTAAAGTGGTTGCTTCGGAAACTTTTTTTTTTTTTTTTTAATGTCGGGTGTCGAAAAGAATGAATACATAAAGAAAATTAACAAATAAATAATGAAAATAAATAAACAAATAAATAGACGCACTTGGATGACTAGGCTCTTCTTTTCTCGAAATAATTGCGTAGCTTCTTTTTTTATGTATGTTTTTTTTAATTCAATGAACGTTCCCAGACTCGCCCTTTTAACAATAAAAATACCAGCGAACATTTTAGAATTGTTCTGGCGCTTCTGAAAACTCCACATCCATTCCCTTTCTTTTATAGATATTTAGTCCACCCACGTTGCAGCAGCTTTAGGCAGCATTGGTATTTTTTGCCTTAACATATAGCCGGAACAAAGTTAAACTGCACAGATGGGAATCTTTCGACTCGAGTGCACTAACCCCTTGACTCGAAGTAGTATATCGGCCAAAAATATGAAAGCAATACTTCGACCAAAGTTTTGGGAGCAAACATTCAAGTGGTTGGTAATCACCATCCCATTGCGATGCTAATACCGTAGTTGTCAAATTAATTTTATTCAATTTCCATGAACGAATATAATCGGCACTGTACGTGGAGTTGTAATACTCAAGTTAAGTATATCTTAGTTTAACCAGACCACTGAGCTGATTAACAGCTCTCCTAGTGCTGGCCCGAAAGATTAGATATTTTTACGTGGCTAGAAACAATTGGTCACCTAGCAACGTAAACTACAGCTTATTGTGTGATCCGAACCACATTCGATCGAGAATTGAATTTTTATCTCCAGAAATAAATTCCTCTCATTCGGCGTCAGCCGAGCCGAGGATAGAGCTTCAGACCACCGGATTGGTAGCTGAGCGCGAAAACCACTCGTCCAAGATAAAAATATAATTCAATGAAAAAAAAAAAACTGAAGTAACAATATTATCAAAATATGGCTGAACATTCTGAAAAACTATGGATTGAAGATATGTACAGATCCCAAAATCCTAAGCTCTCGAAATTATATTTAGCTACTGGTATACATGTAAGTAAAACAAAACCTGAATGTTAACAAACCCAAATTACCGAGTAAACATATATTTAAAGACCAGATTTTTATATATCTACATATACACACACACACGTGTGTGTGTGTAGTGTGTGTATGTATATATATATATACTATATATATATATATATATATATATATACACATACACATACATATACACACACACACACACACACATATATAATATATATATATATATATATATATATATATATATATATATATATATATATATATATATATATATATTTAGTATTTATATACGCGTGTGTGTGTGTATAAGGGCACGCGCGTGGGTGACCATATTGTTGTTACTATTCTTCACCGCATCACACCACCAAAGAGAAGAGATTAACAAAGAGCAATGGGCAGAGATAACATCAAACACCTGCGCGCTGGTCAGGAGCATGTGTACAAACACCTGCGCACGATGCATAAAAACGACATAAATCATGACATAGTAAATAATAAGACAATGGGTTAATCATGATTTCCATCATTAGTATTCGTGAGATTTTTTTTTTTTTTTTTCGGTAAGCAGTTGTGTCTGACTGAAAGGGGCCAACGTCCTCCTTTGCCGCATATGATAAATATTAATAATAGACACACATCATGAAAGAAAAAGTATTCAATAGAATTATAAATAATTTTTTTTCTGATTCATTACGCGAATTGAGCGGATTCTTGAAAGCTCACGCTTTGCTATACTCTTAATAAATATTTACACCGACGCCATCGTGGATTTCCTCGTTTCTGTACTCGTGCGATTATGAGATTTTAAGTAAAATAATTTCACTTCCCATACGTAGAAGATTAAATCTCTCTAACCGTTATGAAATAAGTGAGGTGGGGAAAAAGAGCTGATATAAAATCCAAAAGATAGAAACTAACAAATGTAGATCTAATAAAAATTTTTTTATATGAATGTGCTTAGCTATAATCTCAACAAATATTAATAACAACAATAATAATAATAGATACAACCTCAGCAATAATAATGCTGCATTTTAAACGGTGAGTTAATATACGAGTATTTCTTGTAGCCGAGGTATGAACATCGAATATTCGTTGACCAATATTAAACCCGAAGAGAAACGAGCCACAAAAAATTGAAAAGACACAACAGAAGATGAATGCGCACGATGGCAGCCACCCTTTTTAACCTAATAATCATCATCATCTCATCATCATCATCATCATCATCATCATCGTCGTTATCACCATTAATATAATGTATGACAGTAACTGACGAAACTTCGAAGTGAATGTACGTCGTTTCAAATAGTATTTTAATTTTTTTTTCTTTAATATTCATCGAAATCTTTACTGAGGAAATGTCTCATTAATTATCTGCGTTAATAACCAACTTATTCGATGGTTAATTAGTATATCATACAAGTATACGGGACAGGTTCGCTTTTAAAAACAATAATTGATTGCCAATCACCCATCTGCAGTCATTAACGACGCAAAACAAAAATAAACAACGAAAAAACCGCACAAAACAAACAAATCCAAAAGAAAAATAACAGAAGAACGACGAATAACTACGCAGAAAGAACAGCCGTGAGGAAGACATGGTTTAGGCGTGGCACTCTCGCCCTCTGGAGGTGGTGAAGAGCTCCCGAAAGGGCGCTATGGGCGGTCTCCCATAGACGCATTCTGAGAATGGGTCCCGATCAAATAGACGGCCACAGCACTCATCTATGAAAGATCAATAGACGACGCTATCGTAAACGGCGCAAATGGCTGCTGGCACGCCTGCTAGCAATTGCCTGGGAGGACCCACACGTTTTCGGGGCTTGTTATCCTTGGATTAAAACCCTTTTTCTTGCCATTTGAACGACTTTCGTTGTATCTGTTTTTTTTTAATCTGTTTAAATCCTCCTTTCCGTCATTTGCAAATCAACCTACTGCAATTATTATATTATTGTTGTTGTTGTTATTGTTGTTAAACCAAACAAAAACTTCCTTCCATTTTTCTTCTGAAGATTGAAAAAGAAACCCACAAAATCACTCTGTATAACGTGTGGAGTAAAATAAAATGTAAATACTTTTAAGTAAACACGTTATGTTAAGTGATTTTGTAGGGTTTCTTTTTCAACATTATTATTATTATTATTTTATTATTATTATTATTATTATTATTATTATTATTATTAATTCTTTTTTAGTATATTTTCATTCTCTTTTCCGTAGTTTACGAGTCCACCTACTACACCTATCTCATCCATCATCATCATCATTATCATCAATCAGTGATCATCAATGAGGTCATCTCATGATCATCATCATGATCATTCATCATCATCATCATGATCGTCATGATCACATCATGATCATCATCATATCATCATCTCATCATCATTATTATTATTATTATTATTATTAATTATTATTATTACGATGATGATGATGATGATGATGATGATGATGATGATGATGCTGTAATTGTTGTTGTTGTTGTTCAGAAGAATGGCAGCAGCGCTGGAATTGGTTTTATACAAAAACTTTTCAATGATCATATTTTTTTCAAAGCTGACATTTGCCAAGTTCCAGCCGATGTACATAATCTAGAAAAGACGAAAGGCTGGAGTTTATTATTATCATCATTATCGTGTGAATTTACAATTTACTCAGATATTCATATACTTGTAACAATTATAAATTTAATTTACTGTGTAGAATTAAAAATTCCTTAAAAACAAACAAACTGGAAGTGTCATACCAAATGAAAAATCAGCAGAGGTCTTCAAAATGTCCATGTGTACTGCTAGTACTTATATAACATTAGTTATCTTCCTTGAATTAGAAACACTCTCTCTCTCTCTCTCTCTCTCTCTCTCCTCTCTCTCTCTGATAACCAAGACTACAATTAGATTTAAATGCTCACAGTGATACTCGGCGAAGTAAACATACCACGCAACCTTGACCTGTCACCCTGTAAATTTATGAACAATTCAACGAACAGATGAACTGGATAGAGGTCAAATAAACTTGTTCCCAAGCTACTGTTTACATGAAACTGTTTGCGCCACGCATGCAGCAAACAAACAACGAGAACCGACAAAGACATCAGTCAGCAATGCAAAACTGGTAACGTCTGTGTATTTGCTTTCTTCTACAGGAGTAACTGATACGAGCAAATACTTCAGCCACTGACAAATGCAATCTTTCTGCTGGGAGGTGACTGACAGCCAAATATTACTTTTAAAAGCGACCATATCCCGTATACCTGTATGATATACTAATTAGCCATCGAATAAATTGGTTATTAACGCAGCTAATTCATGAGACACTTCCTCAATAATTATTTTTATGAATATAATTAAAAAGTTAAAATACTATTTGAAACGACGCACATTCACAAAATGATCAACAAATAAACAATCACTAAGAGAAAACACGACGCTAAAGAAGCAGGCTTCCTTCGCTAGCTCTTACCAAACTCCTATACCAACAATGAGCGTTGATATATGCAAGGCAGGGAATTACACAACAATTCGTTCAGCTGTTTCTCATGATATAAATGTGGACAAGAAACAATTGTTCAATTATGTATCGAATATAACAAGCTAAACATATATACTATATATATATAATATATATATATATATATATATATATATATATATATATATATATATATATATAATATATATATAGAGAGAGAGAGAGAGAGAGAGAGAGAGAAGAGAGAGAGAGAGAGAGAGAGAGAGAGAGAGAGAGAGAGAGAGAGAGTTTTGAAAAAAAAATCACCTGAAGAAATACGAGATTATTTAATTAAGGCAAAATAAATACTTTATTTTCATTTAAAACTAACATACAAAGAAACAAGCGAGTGGGAACTGTAAACTCACTTAAATAAAGTGGGGGGACAGGAATAAAGTGAATTAAATTTGCTGCATTTTGCAATAATAAAACTATCAGAGAGAGAGAGAGAGAGAGAGAGAGAGAGAGAGAGAGAGAGAGAGAGCAAAAAGTTATCTGATTAATATTCCATGAATCGAATTAACGCGAATACAAAAATACCAAAACTTTCCATTTCGCATTTTCGAACAGGTCTGACACACCAGGACCCCCCCCCCCCCCCCCCCCCCCCCCCCCCCCCCCCCCCCCCCCCCCCCCCCCCACCCCCCCCCCCCCCCCCCCCCCCCCCCCGTGAACAGGCCTCGTTACCAAACGCATCTCAGAGAAAAGTTTACGAGTGCAGTCGGCAATTTCCTGTCCGGAAACGACTCCCGGACTAAACCAACCAGGGACCGAGGTCTCTCTGTCCTTGCTTAAAACAGAACCGTTCTGATTTTCATTTCAGGGAAAGAGAGGGAGACATGGCGATGGAATAATTCCAGAGATATGGGAGCCATATGAGCTCTAAATCTAGTTACATACGAAATGGGTAGACGTGACGTTTTAATTCTGATATTTAAAAGAGATAACAGAGGAAAAAAGAGGAGTAACGCATTTTTTGTAACCAATTTATAACCTACTCTCTTGGTCCAGAACGAGAATTGTTTTAATGGTGACATTTAAGAGATAACAGAGAAAAAGAGGAGTAACGCATTTTTTTTTTAATCCAATTATAAATCCATCTCTTTGGTCCAAACGAGAATTGTTTTAATGGGTGAATAGGGGAAAGGTGTTAAACCGGGTTCATAATACCTCATATCACATCCAAGGATAAAACGAAAAACCACAATCAACGTCCTTCGCGTTGTCAAAATACTAACATCATACACGTCAGCATTAATATTAACTTTGCGTTTTATTTTTTTCAATTGTAATTTCCAAAGGTCTCATCCGGCCTATGGCCACCGGAAGCAAGATAAAAGGAGACTCGGCCCTAAATGTAGGCAAAAAGGGCCAGCCCCTTCGAAGATGACTGATTACGAATCTCCTAAGCTCGCTGGGTTTTGGCCCTGAGGTCACAACAGACCTCTAGATCTCTTAGACCTTGCCGAACTTGTAAAGTCCGCCGTAGGGCAGGGCCTTGTGCTGACATAACGCCAACTTACGCTAAACTAACCGCCTAACCGGGTAAGAGAAATCTGAGGACGCGGAGGCAGGCAGATAGCATCAAACTCTGGCTGAAAGTAATAATCACAGAAGTCAACCAGCCATGGGCGGCTTTCTTTCAAAGAGCACGTATGTGGAAAATGATGGCAGACAGGTATGACAAGGCTGCCTGATAAGAGGGACATGCTATTCTGTCTCAATCTTCGGAACAGTGATAGAAACAGCATCTAGGGATACAAGAACAGTGAGATCACCAAGCGGGGGGAATATAGCAGATAGTGAGCAGATAAGGGATGTGCAACGGTTGCTACAAATTTCGTCCTAATTCAGTCCCGTCGAGAATGATATAAAGAAGAGTCAGGAACAGAACTCACAGGATCAGTATAAAGGTCTCTCACTCACATGATCGAATTCAGAATACCTGGTTAATATGAACTATGATTTCTTAAAATAGAAGTCGGAAGCAATTTCTTTAAGTTACATTACGAGTACTGACTACCTTAACTTCATTTTCAACAAAATAAAACCATCTGAGTGGTATATACTGCAGGAAAATGGTAAACCGAAGAATATTCATTTATACACTAACACCCAAGGTGATATAAGAATAACAAAATGCTCATTTGAGACGTTGCGAACGGCAGAGGATGGTTGGGGGGTAACGAAAGTCATATAAATTAAAGAATAATCGAAAAAGATATCAACTGGAGAGGTTAACTTATATACGGTGACAAGTGCAGATGAGACAACAGAACCTGAGGAACGCTAAATCCTGAAACATAACAGATGTTGCACTTTCTGTTCCAACAACAGATGTAGAGTGATCAACAAGATATGAGAGACTGTCAAAAGCGTTAATATTTATTATAAATTAAAAAAATAAACGAAAATATCAATGCCATACTGATATTATCATGACGGTAAAATAACGTACAGACGGCCAACGAAGAATTGGCGTAGTTTCTTAATTCACTGTTCGTTATGGAAATATTGCCATATGCAGGTGCCAGATTATTTACTTAACAATAAATAACATTCCTTTCAAAGGTGCTATACTTGAAATAAATTACATTAGAATAGAGTAGACTTATTCAACGTAATAAAGATAATTATTTTGCAAAGTAAGGAAAATATATACCGATGGGTCCACGATTTCTAATTTTATTCTCAACTCTAGCTTCGTGACAGCATACCGAAGTATTTTGAAGTTGACTTTGCTGCCGCTCGAGTCTTGACTCAACGTATCGTACTGCACTGGGGTGTTGTCCTTTCGTCTCCTACAGCCGATAAACAATACATCAAGGCGTTAACATTCTTTGAAAACTGTGTTTAATTAAACTAATTTTGTCCTTTGATCAATCAAATAATTTGCATGACATAATATTTAGTGGGCCTAAATTGGACTTCTGATTTTCACAGATACGTAATATAAATGAATATTTAAATCGACAAAATTATATATATATATATATATATATATATATATAATTAATCTGCTTTATTTGATTATTCCCATTATTCTTGTTTTATTGGCCATGTTCGCCTTTCTTCTTATCCTTTTCATAATTGCTTAACATAATTAACTCAGACCTAGCTATTAAAAAAAAAAAAAAAAATCAAACTAATATAATTCAGTCTTATTTTTTATGGAATTCCTTGCATATCACCCTGTTTCATTTGGACACGTTGGAAAGCTGTGGGAGTCAAAACTGACGAATACATTAAGAAAGGCTTACTTTCATTAAAGCTTTCTTAGGTTGATCTTTCTGTAGCTATTCATTTCTTCTAACTAGAAATTAATTCAAATTAGTTTCACATGTATACCTCGACCTACTACCATAAGCATATTATAAGTAGCTGAAAGAATATGAAATATGAAAGGTGACGTTCTCGTTTAAGTCTATTTCATGTTTTTTTTTTTTTTTTTTTTTTTTTTTTTTTCCCAAGACTGCTTTAATCAAGGGTTGCTCTTTGACGGCTACAGGGTGTAACACGAGTGTATGCACATATTTTGGGGAATGAAGATAAAGTTTCTTTGAACAGAAAATATTTTATAAACATGTATTTTAAGGCGCCCGTTGTCGTTGCGGGGAATTTTAAAATAACCGTTATCATTACTGATGCTTTCAAGCGATGGAGTTCGTAGTGAGAAGTCGGCTCGAGTCGCCTGAGATGTAGAAGAGCGGAGGTGGCGTATAGGAGTGATGGAGGGATTAGGCCGATGTTAATAAAGTATCTCCCAATAAAATGTATTGAAACTGTTTCCCTACCCTATCCGTGGTATTCACTGGCCACCGATAAAAAACAAAACAAAAAGAGTAAGCCTATCTGAATCTCTCATCCATCAAAGATACGTTTGCTTATTCATTAGACTTATCCATTAGACACCTATCAAAGATTTCAAATGGAGATTTAAAAATCTCTTCCTCTCCATCTAAAGTATTCATCAGACGATGAATACTTTAGATGTCGTGACGATACACTAGAATTCAAAATTCACAAATGAATGTTGCTCAGCAACGTTTGCACTACTGTATTGACTTGCTCTCTTGTGGTGCTTTGAGGTGTTCCACCTCTAGGCCCATGTTCTAAATTTTGCCGTTCTTTAAACAATTTGATTCATCTATGTATGATTCTCTCCGGTTTATTAAGCTTTCTTGATATCTGCAGTGCAATAATTGTCTCTCGCTCATCGAGGGATGTTTCTTAGACCGATAAATGACACATTGACATTAGATTCCCGTGCACATAACATCAAAAGCAATAGAGTGAGGTCGCCTGGTTCACACAGTTAGGATATCGTTATTTTTTCTTTTTGTTTTTAAATTTGATTGCATTTTGTGAGATTCCAATGTTTTCTGTAAAATTTAACAAATGGAATAGTTCAACTACCTTCAACTTAATATTGAAATGATAATTTAAGGACTATGTTTATGCGATACTACTAGAGATAGGTGTCTCCTATCTATTTGGTAATGTATATCTATGGTTGTGATATGACGTTTTTTATTACTTCGTTTCGTTCACGTCAATTTTGCTAGATGGAAAATAGTTTGACACCATAACATAATGTTCTAAAGATATCAGTGACTGTTTTTAACGTCATTTCATACGATTTCTTCCATCTTTGAAAAGAAAAATCGATAAATAAGGCATGAATCGTGCGTCAGGCAAGTGAACGAAAAACTATGAAACTCTGCCACGAGTTTTTTGGCCAACAGTACATCTTAGGGAAAAGATAATCCCATGACGGTAAAATAACGTAAATCTGAAAAATAAGAAGATAGAAAGCGGAAAAAGGTTACAAATTCACATTACCCTGAAAAACGTTCATGAAACAGCAAAATTCTCACCTGCTAATGATTTCAGGAAAAGCTTCAAACTACTGAAGTTTGAGTCAAAATTCAAATTATAACCCTTAATAACATATTTATTCGCTTCTCCTAACAACCGCCTGGACACACAAAATTCACAAGTCGGGGCTGTTTAAAACCTCCAATTTGACGGCTCAACTTTCTTATTAGCCGATTTCAAAAAAATTGCCACATGATTTATACAATAATCTAGATTCCTCACGTTCCATTTGAGACTAATTTGTAATTTATATTACTAATGTACCTCAACAATTGGACTCCAATGCATTCTCTGAAATTCCAATTATCATCTGCGAAATCTGAAACGTGAAAGTATTCGCTAATGTATTCCATTATATACTCCCACTTCGGGTGACCTCTTAAGCAGGGCATTGATAAGAACTCCCAACAGTTAACGTTAAATTAATTGATAAATCATAGGAAGAGGAAAACTCTATGATCCTTCGCAATCCCTGAACCATTTTACCAGCTGGTAATTAGAAGTTTAGAGTCCACCCACACACACTTTAAATAACCCACCTCATTTTCTGGATCCTTGATCTTATAAAAATAATAAATAAAGCAATCAAAATTTAGGACCAAGATACTAAAAAAAGGCTCATTTGCTGGAGCATTGATCTAATTAAAAAAGAAATGAAGCAATCAAAATTTAGGACCAGGATACTATAAAAAAAAGTTTAAAGAGTCCACCCACACAATTTAAATAACCAAGCTCAATTTTTTCTGGAGCCTTGATCTTATATAAAAAAAGAATAAAGCAATCAAAATTTAGGACCAAGATACTAAAAAAAAAAAAAAAAAAAATAGTTTAAGAGTCCACCCATGCACTCTTTAGATAACCAAGCTCCTTTTCTGGAGCATTGATCTTATAAAATAAAATGCAGCATTAAAAAAAAAAAAAAAAAAAAAAAAAAAAAAAAAAAAAAAAAAAAAAAAAAAAAAAAAAAAAAAGGGGGGGGGGGGGGGGGGAGGTGTCGTAAGTGGAGGTCTTAATTACACCCAAACTTGTCAGTCGTCACGTCAGCGGTGGGTCTTGTCTTCAAATCACTCCCTTTGAAGCCTACAAATCATGAAACCGGGTTGATGCGACAAACGTGTTGCTGGTGATTCGGGGGGATACTTTCGTGGCACCTCGAACCAACACTTCATTCTACTTCACCTGACAGAACCTGACAGATGAATCACTAGAATAAATTCGTCCTTAAACGGCGCATGAAACGGAGCCTCTTCTGGGGACATTGGTGATGCTTATTTAGGCCCCAATTTATGAGCCCATCTGATATATTCATCGGAATTGTCAAGATATATGTAGTGTAGAAGAAGGCTATAAGTGTACATTTAAATCTCTATCCAGAGAGAGAGAGAGAGAGAGAGAGAGAGAGCACAGTATTCTGCCTATGCACAGTTTAAAAGCGTTTATAACTATAAAGACATACCAAACTCCTTTCCGTAAAATCATCTTCGGCTATTTAACCGATTTAAAGATATCTATTATGGCTAAAGGAGTAAGAATTGCTTCAACATTTATTTTAATTCAAATTTTGTACGCAATTTACGTTATCATATATGTATGTGTACACACACATTAGATATACATACACACACACACATATATATACTGTATATACACTCTATATATATATATATATATTATATATATATATATATATATATATATATATATATATAGTTAGTCTGATCATTGTAACAATTATATTATTTATTTAAATAACTATATAATATATATATACTATATATATATATATATATATATAATATATATATATATATATATATATAATATATATATATATATATATATTCTGATAATTGTAACACCTTGCGAGAAAATGTGGTAACAGAGAGAGAGAGAGAGAGAGAGAGAGAGAGAGAGAGAGAGAGAGAGAGAGAGAGAGAGCGAGCTCGTAGCAGATTCAGAAATCAGACCTCCTAATAAAAAGGAAACCCGTACTTTTATGTAGGAAATTAGGCCGATATCTGTCACTGGACAAAAATTGTTAAATAAAGCATCAAAAATTAAAAATTAAATTGGAAATTGTGGGAAAGGCTGACTATCTACTAATATATTGAAAGAACAGGATTAGAGAAAGCGAAAAAACTGAATATTCACCATTTCAAATTGTACAAAGAAATATTAAAACAGAAGAAGAAGAAGAGACTGCCACAATGCCACCGATTGTAAAGCGACTTAGTACGGAAATAATAATAATAATAATAATAATAATAATAATAATAATAATAATAATAATAATAATAATAATAATAATAATAATAATAATAATAATAATAATAATAATGAAATAAAGAGGAAGAAAAAGAAGAATGAACGGACTTTCTTTACTGACCAACTGTACCTTAAATCGCATTAAATAACAATGTCATCACTGCCAATAACGACTGCTTACTAACTGAATTATTTCTATCAACTACCTTTGTATACAGACAAAGAAACTGAATAATTATGCAGTCAATGTACGGCGAGAGTGCCGAGGGTCGACCGCACGTGCGCAGATGCATTCACTATTGGCAACGCAAAATAGGAAATGCCATGATGCCCACGGGGAACATCAGTTAAATACGTTGCTACTTAACGAACTTCCGGGTTTCCTGGCGGTGAGAAAGCCAGCAATGGAGCAATTTAGAGGAACAAGAGTGACTGTCTCGTATACGATCTCAGCGATGGCAAACGGTGAAAAAAGGAAAACAAGGTACGTCAAAAACCAAGAGACTGGAAACGAAAACAAAACAGAGAGAGAGAGAGAGAGAGAGAGAGAGAGAGAGAGAGAGAGAGAGAGAGAGAGAGAGATTGTTTTCAACCTCGTAGGACGAGAATTTTAACAAGGGGGCCTCTCCCGTTTCGATGGTATGTTTTTTAATAGATTAATAAACACTCACGTCTAGTCTTTTTCTATTTCAATCTCTCAGGTCTAGATTTTTTCTATTTCAACCTTTCTTCACCACCCCCCCCCCCCCCCCCCCCCCCCTGACGTCAACAGGGTTATTAATTTACTGCTTGGTGTCCCTCAGTTTGCAAGTTGGGGACATATGACACTGTGCCACGTGGCCAACTGAAGACGAGCGGCCAGAGAGAGAGAGTAAGTAGAGAGCGAGAGAGAGACTGCAGTGTTAGAGAAGAGAAGAGTGTAAAGGAAGGGGGGTGGTGGTGGGAGAGAGAGGGTAAGAGAGGAGAGAGAGAGAGAGAGAGAAAGGAAGGGGGGTGGGGGAGAGGGTAAGACCAACCCATTAGTATTCATTCTTCTCTGAAAACCTCCATCGTGCCGAGTGAGATTTGTGAGAGGCAGTAAAATCTTGAGGGAAACTTCAAATGTGGTTTTCGTGCTGCAACTTCCGGATGAAAACTACATATATCGGATTTCTTTGCTAAGCTGCACAGACGAACAATGTATCGTATTTCACTCTTACACTGCGCAGACAAGGAATATACCGAAGTATTTTATTCTTACACTGCGCATACAAGGATTATATCGTAGTTTTTCATTCTGAACATACAAGGAATATATCGCAGTATCTTATTCTTACACTGCGCATACAAGGAATATAACGTGGCATTTAATTCCTACAATGCGGGCAATACAAGGAATATAATTGTGGACATTTAATTCTTACACCTGAGCAATTACAAGGAATATCATCGTGGCATTTAATCCGTTACCAATGCGCATAAAAGGAAATAAAACAATCGTGGCATTTAATTCTAAACACTGCGCATTACAAGGAATAGATCATGGCATTTGAAGTCTTTACATGCACATTAAAACTTTTCGGAATATTTATCGTGGGAAGTTTCATTCCTTTACAATGGCGCATACAAGGAATATATCAGTGGCATTAATTCTTACACTGCGGCATACAAGGAATAATATTCGTGGCATTTAATTCCTAACAATTGCGCATACAAGGAAAATATATTGTGGCTTAAATTCCTTACAACTGACCCACACATAAAGGGAATAAGAATCGTGGCATTTAATTCTTACACTGCACATACAAGGAATATATCCTGGCATTTCATTCTTACAATGCGTATAAAAGGAATATATCGTGGCATTTAATTCTTACAATGAGCATAAAAGGAATATATCATGGCATTTAATTCTTACACTGCGCATACAAGGAATATATCGTGGCATTTAATTCTTACACTGCGCATACAAGGAATATATCGTGGCATTTAATTCTTACACTGCGCATACAAAGAATATATCATATCGTGGCATTTCATTCTTACAATGCACATACAAAGAATATATCGTAGTATTTCATTCTTACACTGCGGATACAAGGAATATATCAAATAGATATTTCATTCTTTTGACACTGTGCATACAAAGAATATATCAGATCGTGGCCTTTTTCATTTAATTCTTTACAATTGCGCATAACCAGAAAGAATATATCGTAGTATTTCATTCTTACACTTCGGATACAAGGAATATATAATAGTATTTCATACATACACTATGCATACAACGAATACATCGAATTATTTTATTCTTACACTGCGCATACAAGGAATATATTGCAGAATTTCATTCTTACACAGTGCATACAATGAATATATCGTAGTATTTCATTCTTACACTGCGCATACAAAGAAATTATCGTATTATTTTATTCTTACACTGCGCATACAACAAGTAGAGTATCTGTCTTTCGTTTTTACAGTTACTTGCACGTATCAGAACAGTTTTAAAATAAAAAAAAATTGCACCTGGAAACTTGAGAGGTAACGAATATACTATATAGTATTTTGGGAAGCTGGTGAATTTCGTCACCCGAGTCCGTACATTTGTGTTGTCAGCAATAACAAATTTAAAAGAGAATAAACATATCCTAAATACCAGACTCTCATTCTCTTCATTTTTTTTTTTTCCTTTCCCAAAATGTTCGGGGAGAAAAAGTTGACATAACCGGATGAGTGATGGAACCAGCTGCAGATAACAAACATCTACACAACAAATTGTCGAAACAAATACCGCTATCTTGGCCAGCTCCTACTCATACTAAAGCCTTGAAATTAAATTCTTTAAAATATGCAATATATTCGCTTCAAACAGAAAAAAAACGAGGGAAGGCAGTTCATTAAGCCAATATCTCACTACATAAACAAAGATATTAAAGAAAAAAAAAAGCGAAGAAAACATCCCGCGGTCATTTCAAAACGAACTCAGATAAGGCGATGATTCACAGAGCGGAAGTTGCTCTCGGAGTCTCTCAAGTGAAGCAAAAAAAAACTATTCTATCTTCTCACGTTTCTTCTGTTCGGGAAACGTCGCCTACCTACACCATATGGTTCTCCCGTATCACTTGCCAGCCTCTATCCCTCTGTTTTTACTCTCGCTGGTTTATAAAATCTGTTAACTCGCTTATGGGTTCTGTGAAAATGACTCGGAAAATAAATAAAACTCTCTTCTCTCTCTCTCTCCTCTCTCTCTCTATCTCTCTCTCTTTACTCTCTCTCTCTCTCTCTCTATCTTATATAATATATAATATATATAGTTATATATATATATATATATATATATTATATATATATATATTATATATAATATATATATATATATATATATATATATATATATATATCTATATATATATATATATATTATATACTATATATATATATATCTATATATTATAATAATATATATATATATATATATATTATATATATATATATATATATAATATATATATATATATATAGAATAGATATATATATATGAACAAGATTAGGGTGACGTGGTTAAAGAAATTTCGTACGATTATATATATATATATATATATATATATATATATATATATACCATCGTTTACGAAAGTACACTTGGAAAAAAGTAAAAGGTGGAGAAAAAGAATTTATTGGATTAGGTGCTGCTTCAGAGTGGCTGAAAAAGAAAGTTTATGGATGAACGTAAAGGTGAAAAGAGAATTGACCGGAGATATATTTGATCATTATCAGGTTGAAACAACAGATAAGACCAATGGAAACCCAAGAAGAGGAACGGGTGGATGCATAAAGTAGCAGTAAGGTAGTTCAGATACGTGAGTTCGATAAGAAGGAAGTAGGAGAAACTTGATACAAGAAAATGGTGTGAGATTAAAGACACAGATGTTGAAGGGACATTTAAAGAACGTAAAATGCTAGAATGAGGTCATGGAGTTAGCAGGAAGAGTTTGTGAATTTAAGAGGGAGGTAGGAAGAATAAAAACAAAGAGCGGTACGATCTGAAAATATGAGGTTTATTAAAGGGAAATAGCTGATAATCTTAAGGTGCACCGATCCATTCACCTATATATCTTCCAGGTGTTCGCGAGTTTCCTGGATACTATGGCCCTTTCTTTCCAGTACCTCTTCAAATCTTTCCAGCTATGGTTTTCTACGTATTCAACTCCATCCTTCTAAAACTGATGAAATTATACATTTTTCACCAACATATCGTTCCTCCATTTCTCCTCACATCTCAGAGTATTCTGATCCATCTTTAAATCTACACTAACTCGTTTACTAACTTCTGAGGATCTCGCATTTCTTGCCCTTTCAAAACTCAACAGTTTCCATCTTTTTTCAGTTGCATTCAGTATCCGCATCTCACTTTTATTAAAGAAGAGTTGCCTTAACAATCCTTTCATACATTCCGATATTTGCTTCCACAACCACTCCAAGCTCTCTCTCTCTCTCTCTCTCTCTCTCTCTCTCTCTCTCTCTCTCTCTCTCTCTCTCTCTCTCTCTCGCTACAAACTCACAACTAAGGATAATATATCTTTGATAAAATACTGATGAGTATATGTGTGTACGTTGTATTTATATACATGCATACAAATGTACTATATATACAGCAAAAGAATGATTACACAGAACTTTAAATTTGGTCAATAACAAGCATCACGAAAATATGCCACAAGCACAGCATTACAAATGGAAACCAGTGACAAAACGCATAAAATGGCAACAGAATGAGAGATATATAAATAGACAAAAGTGCCACTGAAGAGAATAAGAGACCCTTCTGGACAGGGAAGTGAAAGAGACGTGAACAGGAAAAGGATGAGGGAGAGGCTAAAAGGCAGGAGGCGGTAAGAGAAAGGAGAAGATTTGGGAGAATGGAATTAGAATGTCAGCAGAGAAGGAAAAGAGAAAATGTCCAGAATAACAAAGGGGCTAAGGATAGATGGCAAAAATGTGAAACCGGCGGTGGGGGCCAGATACAAAAATCAAAATTGTAACAAAGTTGAAAATAAAAGGTACTGGAATGACTGAGGAAGTATTCTGAAAATCTTCTGAATGAAGAGAATGAAGGCGAACTGGAGACTGCCCACAAGGTAAGATGGGCCAGTGGAAAAGGACATATTAGTATAAATATAAAAACAAAAGGAGATACACTACAATGCAGAAATGACGTAAATACAAGTCTGCTACAGCATGCTTTGAATTTATTGGAGGTCTGATAATTTTTAGTGTGGTACCATGTCAGAGTAAAAGAAGGGGTTGCAACTAGGGGCAGAAGGCACGCTGCACGCCCCTATGGAGACTTAAGCTGGAAGCTTCAACGGAGAGCTGATGAACGAATGCTGGAAGCAGAAAAGGATTAAGAGGTTTTAATTATCTAAACAAGGCGTGATCCGACCTCTGGCTTACTCAGGCCACGTGCTAAAATCTATGGTCAAACAGAGCGTTGTTTCACCAACGAAAATTAAAATAAATCTTTCTCAAAGCAAAACACCTTTCTCAGACCCCCCCTACAACAACAACATCAAAGAAGTTTGTAGGCTTACTCCCCGAGTAAGCGAAATTAACAGTGGAAGAGGTTTTAAATATATATACATATATATATAATATATATATATTATATATATATATATATATAATATATATATATATATATATATATATATATATATATATATATATATATATATAAATAAACAGTGTGGAATGGAGAAGAGAAGACCATAAATCAACGTAAACAAAGCAGACTTTAAGGTGATCGGAATGAAACAATAGATAAAATACTGTCAGAAGGTGACAGGAAGGATGCTGTGGGAAAGCTGCTGGATGAACTAGGTACCGGTTATCGAATGGAACAGATGAAGACACGAGATTCTCAAGACCGCACAATCTACATGAAATAGGATACTTTCTACACCCAAACCGAGTTAGAGAGCAATGGAAAGAAATGAACAAAGGTACAGTAGATAATAAAAATAAACCATGAAAAGGAAAGGTCAAATAAAACATAAGCTGACTTCGAAAAATTACCCAGACGACAACCGGCTGGAGTGTTTTCCCTACCATGCAACAGTCGCTGCTCTTTTTTACCTCCACGTAAAGATTTGAGTAGAATACGATCAACCAAAAAAATACATAATTACTTGATAATCCGATGTTTAGTGCAATTTGCCTCATTTCGCGTTAGAACACGTAAAAAGTGACAAATGGAGTTACCGTGCATCCGAAACCAATCTCAGACAAGTGGCTTCGGAGACTGTTACTTCATGAAGTCTTCATAACATTCATTTATTATCTCTTTACATCTGAGCCTTATTAAATGACTTAACAGATAACTGAGGGAGCAATGCGTGTTAATAAACATTTGTTTTCAAGCATATTACCGGGTAATTAGTTTAATGGCGTTATTCAGACATGAAGCATTCTATAAATCATTCTCTACCTGGCAAGTGCACGTTGCAATTAAACATAATGTGTGCATAATTCACAGTTAAAAAAGCTTTGGAGTAATAAAAACGTTGCCTACTACATTATACTGAGTATTATGATATTTCTTTAGAAATTATTGGCAGCCATTATTGTAATTTCTAGCAAAGCCATTATTGTAATTTCTTGCAAATATATGTATACACAAATTATGTATGAAATTCGTAAAGTAATCAAGTCTACGGGCGTAACCAGCTCAGTTTCAGAGAATCCCTTCTCACCCCCACCCCCTTCGGAGGGAAGGGTGAGGGTGGGGAAGGTAGGATGAAACCCCATTATAAACCATCTTAGGAGTCCTCACTATAACCCTGCCAAGTTTCATGCTCATCGGACCAGCCGTTTGGCCGTGATTGAATGACAGACGGTAGGACATTACCTTCATTATAGTAAGATTATACAAAATAAGTAGACATTCATTCGGGATCAGAAAGAAAAAACATTACTTGTAAACCCATCTTATACTGAATAGTAATGGTCATATGTTAAGGAAAAAACTCAGACAGGAAAATAAATAAATGTTAACGCAGTTAACACAAGCAATAATAGTGTTACGAAGACCTCTCAGTCATTTAACATTAAAAGGAGATACAAATCCACAGTTATGTATTATGTACATATATTTAAAGATGAAACCGTACTGACAGGTTTTGGGAATCTGTTCGATTCCCCTTTTCAAAGGACTGAAAACGGGAATCGAAGCTATCTGTACAGTTTCATCTTTAAACATACGTACATACACATAAATGCGTATTTGGTTCTCCATTTTAAGACTCGTGCTACTGCGAGAATTTCTTCTAATTAAAAGGAATGAAAACATTCTCCAGTATTTATCAGCACGAGATAGTGGCACCTCAGCAGAACGTCTAGCAGGTAACAGTTCTTTGAGCTGAGATACTAAAGGAAGACTTTCCACAGATTGTCATATTACATCATATTTGGGAAAAGTCAAGGCTGGACCTTTTATATCATCAGTACATTCGCCATGCGTAACGCTGTTCGAGATGATGTACCTTGAGTATTCCTTTAATTTCCTTTTACTGCATTACATTTCTTTTTTCATCTCAAGCATTTGTCTACCGTATCATTCTAATTTACACACTCTTAATTACTATTATAAACTCAATTTATATCTATTTCAAAATAACTTCCAAACGAAAAGCAAACATACACAAATACATACATAAAATGCAATTTTCAATTTATCTCTTTCGTGCACAGGTTTAAAGTATTAGGATTAAAAATTAATATACTATCCTTCATCAATATTGATACAAAATGAAACACAAACAGCCTTCAAAATAATGAGAACACATACATTACTAGAGTTCAGCAAAATTGGCTAAAATGTCCACCCAAAAAAAAAGAAAGAAAAAAAAACATGAATAATACTGAAGGTTAAAATATTAGTTATCCTTCAAACAGATTCCTGAAATATGAAGGGAGCTCAAAACAGCCACTCGCAGGTGCGATGTGCACCTTCCCTTGAGACAGGGAACCAATTAAAGGAGACGCACCTTCACAGGTAAGTTGCCATTCAATCCCGGTTTCATCTTATTGATATAAGAGAAACGTAACGTCCTTATAAAATACAGATCCCCCTGACAGTGAGAGGATTTCTAAATACCAAGAATGGCTTATTATTTCCATTTACTATTACATTAATCTTTATAAAAAATATACCTACTAACGTTGGGACTGGCTTCCAGCGCCTCTTCAAGAAAGGTCATCTATACTCAACTAGGAGTCTGCAACGGTTCTCAGTGACAAAATGGAATGCAAAAGTATGGAAAAAAAATTGGCTACGGTCCCTAGGGAACCTATACATCAAAGAGGTGCCGGTATTGAATGGCAGTGTCTCTCGCACCTGTGCGGTGCTTCTTTAATGACTCTACTGTCTTTTTGGATGGGGGATGGGGAGGGGGGTGGGGAGAGGCAGGGAGGGGGTTTAGAAGGGGGGCATGATGAGATACCTCCATGTTTCCCCCCTTTTATATTTTATTATTGAAGGTAACAGAAAGCGTTTGCCTGATCCAGTTCTTACAAAGCTTCTAACAAAGCTTTTTCAACACCCAGATAATACAACACTGACAATACCTTCTTAGTAAAAAAAGAAATACATATCAGGAATACAAGATGATACGAAAACGACAGATGCAGGAATCGAGAGCTACAAAATAAATAAAAAATGCCATTCATTTTGGACCTAAACCTTTTAATTCATAAAATAGGCTCTGTTGTAAGATGTCCGCTACTTTCACGAATAAGAAATATACGTACATTGGAAGACACAGTGAAAACACGCTACATACCAATTGCATGCATACTTCTGAACACACACTAAAACACATATCTACATATATATATATATATATATATATATATATATATATATATATATATATATAGATATATATATCAATTCAAGCTACAAATGGTCCTTTAATATCTAAATTCACTTTACCTCCCAAATGATATATTTTCATATATGTCCCACCAAAGGGGGAATTTCTTTTTAATTGAATAATAATTTCGTCCCCCCCCATGGGATCGAACCACCGTCCAAGTGGACGGGGACGAAATAAGGACAGTCAGTGACGCTATCCAATCAGCCAACAGAGACGCTATAAAGTTCATAATCGATTCTGAAGTTAAAATCACCCTCGATCTGGATGCTTTCGTAATTAGAATCGATATGGAACCCCGTCTACCATGTTGGCCAATTCGAGCGTTTGACAGCACGTAGCCTTTTGTTATGAATAATTATCACATCGAACCGTGATCCATTTATATATCAATTCAAGCTACAAATGTCCTTTAATATCTAAATTCACTTTACCATCCCAAATGAATATATTTTCATATGTACCGAAGGGGAATTTTTTAATTGATAATAATTTCGTCCCCCCATGGGATCGAACCACCGTCCAAGTGGACGGGGACGAAATCAGGACAGGTCAGTGACGCTATCCAATCAGCCAACAAGAGACGCTATACGTTCAATATCGATTCTGAAGTTACAAACTCACCCTCGATCTTGGATGCTTTCGTAATTAGAATCGATATGGAACCCCAGTCTACCATGTTGGCCAATTCGAGCGTTTGACAGCACGTAGCCTTTTGTTATGAAAATAATTCACATCGAACCGGTGATCCAATTATATATCAATTCAAGATACAAATGTCCGTTTAATATCTAAATTCACTTTACCTTCCCAAATGATATATTTTCATATATGTACCGAAGGGGAATTTTTTAATTTGATAATAATTTCGTCCCCCCATGGGAGCGAACCACCGTCCAAGTGGACGGGGACGAAATCAGGGACAGTCAGTGACGCTATCCAATCAGCCAACAGAGACGCTATAAGTTCCATATCGATTCTGACCTTACAAATCACCCTCGATCTGGATGCTTTCGTAATTAGAATCGATATGGAACCCCGTCTACCATGTGGCCAACCAATTCGAGCGTTTTGACAGCACGTAGCCTTTTGTTATGAATAATTATCACATCGAACCGTGATCCATTATATATCAATTCAAGCTTCCAAATGTCCTTTAATATCTAAATTCACTTTACCTCCCAAATGATATATTTTCATATAGTACCGAAGGGAATTTTTTTAATTGATAATAATTTCGTCCCCACATGGGATCGAACCACCGTCCAAGTGGACAGGGACGAAATCAGGACAGTCTAATTACGAAAGCATCCAGATCGAGGTGATTTGTAAGGTCAGAATCGATCATGAACTTATAGCGTCTCTGTTGGCTGATTTTGGATAGCGTCACTGACTGTCCTGATTTCGTCCCGTCCATTTGGACTGGGTGGATTTGCGATCCCATGGGGGGACAAATAAAATTATCAATTAAAAAATTCCCCTTCGGTACTATATGACATGAAAAATATATCATTTCGGGGGTAAGGTAAAGGAATTTAGATATTTAAAGGACATTTGTAGCTTGGAATTGATTATATAAATGGAACACGGTTCGATGTGATAATTATTCATAACAAAAGGCTACGTGCTGTCAACGCTCGAATTGTCCAACATGGTAGAACGGGGTTCCATATCGATTCTAATTACGAAAGCATCCAGATCGAGGGTGAATTTTGTAAGGTCAGAATCGATATGAACTTATAGCGTCTCTGTTGGCTGATTGGATAGCGTCACTGACTGTCCTGATTTCGTCCCCGTCCTTACTTGGACGGTGGTTCGATCCCATGGGGGGACGAAATTATTATCAATTAAAAAAATTTCCCCTTCGGTACATATATGAAAATATATCATTTGGGAGGTAAAGTGAATTTAGATATTAAAGGACATTTGTAGCTTGAATTGATATATAAATGGATCACGGTTCGATGTGAATAATTATCATAACAAAAGGCTACGTGCTGTCAAACGCTCGAATTGGCCAACATGGTAGACGGGGTTTCCATATCGATTCTAATTACGAAAGCATCCAGATCGAGGTGATTTGTAAGGTCAGAATCGATATGAACTATAGCGTCTCTGTTGGCTGATGGATAGCGTCACTGACTGTCCTGATTTCGTCCCCGTCCACTTGGACGGTGGTTCGATCCCATGGGGGGACAAAATTATTATCAATTAAAAAATTCCCCTTCGGTACATATATGAAAATATATCATTTGGGGAGGTAAAAGTGATTTAGATAGTAAAGGAACATTTGTAGCTTGAATTAATATATAAATGGATCACGGTTCGATGTGATAATTATTCATAACAAAAGGCTACGTGCTGTCAAACGCTCGAATTGGCCAACATGGTAGACGGGGTTCTATATCGATTCTAATTACGAAAGCATCCAGATCAAGGGTGATTTGTAAGGTCAGAAGCGATATGAACTTAAAGCGTCTCTGTTTGCTGATTGGATAGCGTCACTGACTGTCCTGATTTCGTCCCCTTCCACTGGGACGGTGGTTCGATACATGGGGGGACGAAATTTATCATCAATTAAAAAAATTCCCCTTCGGTACATATATGAAAATATATCATTTGGGAGGTAAAGTGAATTTAGATATTAAAGGACATTTGTAGCTTGAATTGATATATAAATGGATCACGGTTCGATGTGATAATATTCATAACAAAAGGCTACGTGCTGTCAAACGCTCGAATTGGCCAAACATGGTAGACGGGGTTCCATATCGATTCTAATTACGAAAGCATCCAGATCGCGAGGGTGATTTGTAAGGTCAGAATCGAGTATGAACTTATAGCGTCTCTGTTGGCTGATTGGATAGCGTCACTGACTGTCTGATTTTCGTCCCCGTCCACTTGGACGGTGTTCGATTCCCATGGGGGGACGAAATTATTATCAATTAAAAAATTCCCCTTCGGTACATATATGAAAATATATCATTTGGGAGGTAAAGTGAATTTAGATATTAAAGGACATTTGTAGCTTGAATTGTTATTATATAAATGAATCACGGTTCGATGTGATAATTATTCATATATATATATATATATATATCTTATATATATATATATATATATATATATATAATATATATATATATATTATATGAGAAAATGAGAATTCTGTATCTACCCTGCCTTGAAACATGAACATTGATGCGTCAAAACACAAATAAAAACATTATATAGCACTTACTATCATAAAAACTAAAAACTTTACTATAAGAACATATAATACGACGATATATGGGAGAGAATATAAGAAAAAAAGAAAAATTATTAGATATAACAGACAGCTCCCTCAACAGATACGCTGTACATCAACAAGAGACAGAAAGACAAAGTGTTTAATAATGTTCCAGAGACAGATCCTACTGGACAGCAGTTATCCCCTTAGACTAGATTTACCAGTGTAAATTATGTTCAAAGCTCACATCGTGAAATATTAAGTGCCATGAAATATTTACATGGAGTGTGAAAATATAACTTATCTGATTATCTAGGAGTGAATTAATGATAGAATATGTAGTACCAGCTAAAGAAGCAGTATAGCTAAAATTAGCTAAAGACCAAATCAACATATAATTTCTAACCACTTCAGGTAGTTGCTGTAACAAATGTCTTAAAAAATTGTCACGAGGTATAACGTATTCAAAACCTAATGATTTTGCTCCAAGTTGTTATAACCATTTTACAAAACATATAGTTTAATCCCAATACGTTTACAATTGATTACATTAAAAGTCATCGATTTGAAACAGTAATTATTTTTCACCTTCACTGTCCAACCAACATGAACCAAAATATGTTACATCAATATTGAAAAAATATTCTAAACCCTGAATACAGTGCTCGATACAAAAGAGACTAACAAAGAACGAATTCGTAATTTTCGACAATCAGCTCGTCTTGATGCACTTCACTTCCCAATAAATATTTAAACCCCATTGTATATTCCGTAATTACCTCGTAAACAAGACTACACCAATATCAAAATACGGAACACTTGAATAACTTATCAAGGACAAGAAAAATTTCTTTGTACCTCGAATGGATCAACAATACCTCCATGGAACTCACGCCACCCTAATAAGGTCGCATGCTTATAATCTACCATAAATAAAAGCTCTATATTAAAAAGCTCACGTGTATAACCGAGTCACTGTGAGATATAAACATAAACATTGGAAGCACATCAACTGTCTATAAACATGAATTATACTATGAAGAAACTATAATTGCTTCATATCTACAAAAAAAAAATTATCATTCCTCAAGTCATAGATAAACGATTCATATACAAGTTGACAGATACCGTCAAGATTAGGAAAGAGACCAACCCTTTCCCTGACCCCATGGTTCTCCATTTTGTACAAAATTCCAGAAAAAAGTTAAGTATATCTTAGTTTTACCAGACCACTGAGCTGATGAACAGTTCTCGTAGGGCTGGCCCGGAGGATTAGATATTTTTGTGTGGCTAGGAACCAATTAGTCACCTAGCAACGTGACCTACAGTTTATCGTGGGATCCGAACCATATTATATCGAGAAATTAACTTCTATTACCAGAAATAAATTCAGCCGATTCCGCGTTGGCCGAGCCGAGAATCGAACTTTGGACCAACGGATTGGTAGCCGAGGGCAAAAACCACTCGTCCAACGAGGAACTTACACACACATTCTAGAAAATTACCTCTGTAGGGAAGGTGATAACCTTCACGCTTTGAGATTCAAAGGTGTTACTACGACAGAATACTTGAAAGGGAGCAAACTTTTAACGGGAAACAATGAGGAGAGTAGTAAACGGATGTGGAGATGCTCCAGGAAAATGACAGTCTACATAATAATATGCTTGAGGCAGCAATTCAAAGCCACAGGTGGCAACTTGCAAACATCACCTGAATGTACCATTTTCCTAAACTCCAATCCCATTTTGGGAAGTATAATGAGGTCATCCAAGCTGTGGAGGCGTATTTGGAGGGCCAGGATGCAACCTCCTTCCATCAGTGCTTGAACAAGCGCATGAAATTTTCCATTTCAGCTTTTGTATAATACAGTCATTTTTCTTTCAAAAAAATATCAAAATTACGAATATTTATATATTTTTTTCCTTACTGCACTAACAATTTTTATTCATCCTAAGAACTAACTTTACATGACCTGAAAACAAATGTTATAAGTGTTTGCAAGTTTATTCAAAAGAATTAGGTTATTATTGTACTTCCAGCTTATTAACCTTTGACGAATTTTGTATAATGTAACCTAAAACTGTACAATATGAGTTAGTAATCAGTGTGCAATGTATAAACAACTGGACAAAAGCCTATGTATATATACAAACATACACAACATATACACACATACCACACACACACACACACAAAATATATATATATATATATATATATATATATATATATATATATATATATATATATATATATATATATATATATATACAATATATATATATATATATATATGTATATATATATACTATATATATATATATATATATATATATATATATATATATATATATATTATTTCACTGTGCTTAACATATTACACTTCAAGTTTGCGAAAAGACTTTAAAGTACTTGAAATGACTTTGCAATGCTTTCCTAAATACTAATTCCAGAGCCAAGCTTGATACACAAAACAAGAGTCCCACTTCCTAAACGTAAAACTCCATTGGCAATTCAAACGTGGAGAAATTCCTAAAAGAAAAGAAAAGAAAAAAAAAAAAAAGCCTTAGCAGCATGGAAGTCACGAACTCGAGAATCAAACCTAGCTTGATTCAGAGACCTAACATCTCTGCCTGTACTTAATAGAGTATAAAAAGGTCAAAAAAACTAAATGGGGAACGTAACTTTGATACAGACATAAATTCTAATTTTTTCGTAAGTAGGTTCCAACGAGAATTCAACACATGGGCATGGCATATTCGAAACGTCCATACGGTGAAATTCTGTTTCATAAACCCTGGATATAGATGGGTACACGGGTCGCCGGCCGACTGAGTTATAATTAACTTCAAACTTAATATAATACTCTCTCGTCTTTACTAATTTTCCCCTCTTACGGTACTGCGCATTATATAGCAAATCCGAGACAAATGAGATTTATACATTTTTTATCTACCTTTCCATAAAATACACATATAGTGAGAAAATGATAAAACAAAACAAAAAAAATCCTACTGCTGCTGTTAAAAGGAATAATATTAATGCGAGGGATATCTAATAATACTTGACTGTTGGCCTAATATAAACAAAATAGTCCCAGTAGTACCAGCAACGTCGAGAACAATAATAACAAAAAAAATGATAATAATAATAATAATAATAATCTCTACAGTGCTTCCAATTTGCATAATTAGTTGGGCTTCGCGTTTTGGAGAGAGTCGTGCAATGCGTTACATCTGGGTCAACATTTTTCTCTCATGCAGTTCAAACGCTAATTACAAACTCATGAAAATACGAGAACACGCACTACTGCTCATTCCCTTTTGATCATTCCACTTCCAAACTGTTGTTTCAATTCATTTTCATACAACGTATAAACTACGGACGGTCAGTTTACAGAGCAACATTTCGGAAAACAAATACAGACTGCATGAGCATACATTCGAATACACGCACGCACGCACACACACACATATAATATATATATATATTATTATATATATATATATAGTATATATTATTATATATATATATATATATATATATATATATAATATATGTCATATCACATTACCGTGATTCATATACTAGTACATACATCGAGCTACAAATGTCCTTTAATATCTAACTTGCTCTACCTCGGAATGAATATATTTTCATATATGTTAACCGAAGGGGAATTTTTTAGTAGATAAGAAATTTTCGGCTCACGGGCCTGAATTTGTTGGATTCGATGGTTCGCGCCCGTGAGCCGACAAATTTCTTATCGACTAAAAAATTCCCCTTCGGTTAACATATATGAAAATATTTTAATTCCGAGTAGAGCGAGTTAGATATCAAAGGACATTCGTAGCTCCATGTGTGTGTGTGTGTGTGTGTGTGTATGTATGTGTATAATATATATATATATATATATATATATATATATATATATATATATATATATATATATAATATATATATATATATATATATATATATATATAATATATATAATATATATATATATATATATATATATATATATATATATATATATATATAAACATATATATATAACTATATCTATATATATATATATATATATATATATATATATATATATATATATATATATATATATATATAGATAGTTACGTTTATGCAATTGTAAGCGCACTCATACATCCATATTCATCTCGTCATAAATATATCATAACAAAATGTCTCCATGCTTCTTTTACCCATTCACGGTATTTGTCTGAATTCATGGATCAAATTACTCTTGGCAAGATATCACCATAGTCGTGGCAGTGATCATATACTCCATTAAAAATTAGACTATTATAAACTTCGTACAGCATGTCTTGATTATGACTGGACACAGTTCAAACTAAAATACAGAGAAACGAAACTTATTCAAACTAAAACAGACACAAAAGAAAAGGAATACAGAAATAAATTCTAAATTCAAACTAAAACAGACACAAAAGAAAAAGGAATACAGAAATAAATTCTAAACTCTTGGTACAAAGAGTGAAAAAACAAATAGGGATAGTGAACAAACGTTGCGAGTAAAATGTGTCAAGATAAATAAACCGATTAAGGTTGACGTAATAAAAAAATGTAATTATGTGATAAATTGGCAACTCTTGCTAGGCCACTTCGAGGCGCCACAACAATGTGTACTGTTGACATGAGCAATGGTAATGTTTCTTTTATTTTTTTTAATGACAGCACAGAGAGAGAGAGAGAGAGAGAGAGAGAGAGAGAGAGAGAGAGAGAGAGAGAGAGAGAGAGAGAGAGAGAGAGAATTTCAAATTATTAGATTCTGACATCTTAATATATCAATCACTATCATGCACGTAAAAAATATAAATACATCTATGTAATAAAATACGGAATATCTATTCTTACTCAGACATAAAAAAAAACGAAACGCTATGCGAGGAATGCTCGACTGAAACAATGTGGCAAAAGGTAGTAAATAAAAAAAATACTTTGGTAAACGTGAACAGGTGTCAAAAGAATGCTCTAGAACCTAAACGGAAGTCGGTTTCGTACACAGTGTTAAGGCAACGAGAAACAAAACGTAGCGCATTGCTGACAGTAAGGCAAAAGCCTATAAATAGAAAGCCCCTTTGCTGTTAGAAACTGACGTTTGGAAAATGTATTTATTTACACACATACATAGGTAGGTTAAGAAGACTAAGCGAGGTAATGACGGCAGAGATCAATTCAATTTCTTTAGATGGAGGAAGTTCAAGTCTTGAAGTCACGCAAGGTACAAAAATGATTTTTAAAATTATTTACAAAATGATTTACTTCTTAGGGGAACTCCAAGTAAAGATGCCTAATAAATTTTCAAGAGTTGTTTGGTGCAGATATTGAAGTAATGAATAAAACTTGAGAAACAAAACCGCAAAGAATGGTGGAAGAAAATGCGAACATACTTGTGAAACAATAATGGCATGGAGATAAAGATGACATACTGGGTTGCGGTATATATAACGAGAGAAAGATAAGAAAATGAGAATTTTCTAATAATTCCCATAAGAGATAAAGAATTTCTCTGCAGATAAACAGCTCAGTAGTTTGTAACAATAAGGTTGTGGGCGATTTCATATGCTGGAAAATGAGATTAGAAAGTAGGTCACATCTAAGAAAAGCAAAACACGTCCAGAATCTGCAAGAAGAAAGGAATGAAAACTAGCCAGAGCCAATGAGTAACATAATCTGGTTAAAAGCATTACGAAATACGAACTCCAAAGTATGCGTACTCGGGTGCTTGAGCAGAGGAAAAGACAGTTCAGAGATTATTTCAAGTGGTTCCATTTGGAGAGACTGGGAGATATATCCAAATGTGGATGGCCTAAGGGATTTTTTTTTTATCAGCGCGGGGTACAAAGCCCAAGATAATCACGATTTACTCGGGTAGCATAAGTCAGAACGGAAGAACTTGCAACAAATAATTTCGGTTCAAACAGAAATACAAGAAAGACAACACGAGTGTGGATGTTTGTATGCAACAGGGAACCCTTGACTTGCATATAAAAAAAATTATGGGAATGAATGCAGAGGTATAAAATTGCCTCGTTTTTTCCCTAAAGCTAGCCACCTAAGAATAAACAATTTTTTTTTTTCAAAATGTATACAAAATACGTATATTTTTACTCAAAGCAGCAACATAACACACATATGCTCCATACATAAACAAGGAACGTGTAAGAGCATGATGGGTAACGATATGCTACAAAACAATACGACATGCAGTGGCAAAACAAAGAACACTGATGCAAACATACCAATTTCACAAACATAAACATGCGAAAAAAAAATTATCTGCTTGCAGCGACGATATATTCGGAGCTAATAAAAATAACCCCAAAAACTGGGGAAGCAAAGAGGCTTTGGGACTACCTTTTCCACTACAGAGAGAGAGAGAGAGAGAGAGAGAGAGAGAGAGAGAGAGAAACACCGAAAACTCTCCCAGTGAAATTTCTAAGCCATTCTTGTAAGTAAGACGGACCATTAGGCAATGTTTTCAGATGTCACCAAAGGAATGTCGCCTTTAAGACCACCGACGCAAACTACTATCTGTTGAAGCAGCGGAGAGCCAGAGGCTCAGGGCCAAGTTCGCACCCTCTGACTTCTTTCTACCAACGTTCAACGCTGTTTCTAACATTTCCGAGGGAATAATAATAATAATAATAATAATAATAATAATAATAATAATAATAATAATAATAGGCAAAATCAATAACAAAGTATCACTCATTGATGTCGCAATACCATGGGACACAATAGTTGACGGGAAAGAAAGGGAAAAAATGGATAAGTATCAAGACCTGAAAATAGAAATAAGCAGGATATGGGATATGCCAGTGGAAATTGTACCCATAATCATAGGAACACTAGGCACGATCCAAAGATCCCTGAAAAGGAATCTAGAAAAACTAGAGGCGCTGAAATAGCTTCAGGACTCATGCAGAAGAGTGTGATCCTAGAAACGGCGTACATAGTAAGAAAAGTGATGGACTCCTAAGGAGGCAGGATGCAACCCTGAACCACACACTATAATACCACCCAGTCGAATTGGAGGACTGTGATAGTACAAAAAAAAAATCATAATAATAATAAATGGGCTACTAACGTTATAATGCCAGATGCTTAAAATGCGTTTCATGTGGCAACATATTAATGTTTTTATACATTATCATTAGAATAGATAAGTAAGCTCCTATTGTTATAATACAAAATGCTTATATAACAAAATGTGCTTCATGTGGTAATATATTAAAGACGTTTCAGTCTATACGCTTTTATATATCAAAAGGAAAAATCTTTTTAACACTACTAATCACCTAGACTTTCTCGAACACACACACACACACACACACACAAAACACAAAACGCAAAAAGATTATAATCACATTAAAGCATCCCAGGGAATACTCTTAATTGAAGTCCGTGACATGAAAATATTAGCTAAACAAAATTCAAAGCCGACTACCAATGTCGAAACAACGCTGGAGGTGTTTAAGGAGGGCGGTAACAAACTGGCGGGCCTCGTCACACTTACAACCAGAAAATAATAACCGAAAAGTAACAACCAGAGAGAACTCCGGCGTCTTGTTAATGACAGACATATGGCCTTCGCTTCAAGACCAACTCTACCGCGATATTGCCTTGTGACCTTCCTCACGAGACTGTCGCAGTACGAGAAGTAGGACCATTATCATTTTTTTTTTGGGGGGGGGGGTAATTAGTGAAAGGAGTAAAGCTGGTCCAACGTTGTTATTATTATTATCATTATTATGAATTTATTTTTCAAATAAGTGGTATCTTTTCTTTCTGTATATCCCTTTAATTCCTCTTCATTCTTCCCAATGAACGCCATATTATTTGGAAGCTTGAGTTTCAAGTCTGTGGCCCCTGTGGTGGGCTTGTTCCCTATAAATAGGGTTCATCTACTGAATAATAACATATAATAATAATAATAATAATAATAATAATAATAATAATAATAATATAATAACAATAATAATAATAATAATAATAATAATAATAATAATAATAATCAATGGTTATCCATTGGTTTTAGTTTTCCTTCTTGTTAATAGGATATTTTTCAGCAAAAACCATTTGAGGACATTATGAGAAGAGAGAGAGAGAGAAGAGAGGAGAGAGAGAGAGAGAGAGAGAGAGAGAGAGAGAGAATTAAAACGTCGAAGTATCCAAACAAAACAGAACAATTTATATTATATATATATATATATATATATACATATATATATATATATACCATATATATATATATATATATATATATATATATATATATACATATATATATATATACATATATTATAAAATATTGTTTCTGTCAGAAGAGAAAATGGTATCAGAAATAAATCTAGATCATGAAGTTAATATCAGATAAATACATGAATATATAGCGATTATTGCCCACCATTTGGGAAAGATGAAAGATATGAAAACTAACAGAATGGCAATGAGATCAGCCCCCAGAATTACTAATAATGAATTACATATGCAGAGACTCCCGTAAAAGAAACATAAGAGAATTATTCAATTATTATTATTATTATTTTTCAGATAATTAACCTAACTCATATGTAACAAACCCACCACAGGGACCATCAACATGAAATTCAGGCTTCCTAAGAATATAGTGTTGATTATTATTATTATTATTATTATTATTATTATTATTATTATTAAGAGGAGGAACGATAAAAATTGGAATAAACTAACCTGAGGGGCCACTGACTCGATATGATATATATATATATATATATATATATTATATATATATATATATATATATATATATATATATATATATATATATATATATAACCTGGAACCCAAAGGGGGTCAAAAGGCCATTGTCCATCTTAGGGAAGGAGCGAGGAACCTTGTAAGATCTGAGTTCTTGAAAAAGAAGAGAAATGTCAATTTCCCAGTGCCAGGAATTGGATCAGTGGGACCTTTCGTAGACTCCCTAATGATAAGTACTAAACATGGAAAGACAAACCCAGTGAGAATGTTCACCACAGACGACGTACCCCAAGGAAATGGGGATATATACTTGGGAACTTGTTTCCTTAACAACGCCAAGGCTATAGTGGACTACAGTCAGAAATTTATGTATATGAAGATCAGTAAGAAGTACTGGTACCGTATCAATTTGGGTGAATAAGGTACTATCCAGGAACTTGCTTACCTGCAAATCTGTGGCGCTTGGTGGGAACGCTGCAGACTGACAGGTCGGAGGCAGAGACAACTTATGTCTCCATCCAGGACCATGGGTTCCCTGGTGACCGGTGGCGCTTGGTGGGAGCGCTACCGACCACCGTCGGCTCGGAGGCAGCGACAGCCGATTGTCTTCGTCCAGTACCTTGGCCTCCCTGGCGATCAGTGGCGCTTGGTGGGAGCGCTGCCGACCGTCGGCTTGGAGGCCGAGATGGCCAATTGTCTCCGTCCAGGACCTTGGCCTCCCTGGCGATCGGTGGCGCTTGGTGGGAGCGCAGCCGAATGTTGGCTCGGAGGCAGAGAAAGCCAATTGTCTACGTCCAGGACCTAGGCCTCACTGGCGATCGGTGGCGCTTGGTGGGAGCGCTGCCGACCGTCGGCTTGGAGGCAGAGACAGCCAATCGTCTCCATCCAGTACCTAGGCCTCCCTGGCGATCGGTGGCGCTTGGTGGGAGCGCTGACAACCGTCGCCTTGGAGGCAGAGACGGCCAGTTGCCTCCGTCCAGGACCTTGGCCTCCCTGTCGATTGGTGGCACTTGGTGGGAGCACTGCCGACCATCGGCTGGGAGGCAGAGACAGCCAATTATTTCCGTCCAAGACCTAGGCCTCTCTGGCAATCAACGGCGCTTCGTGGGAGCGCTGCAGACTGTATGCTCGGAGGTAGGGACAGCTAATGGTCTCCGTGCAGGACCTAGGCCTCCCTGGCGGCGATCGGTGGCGCTTGGTGGGAGCACTGCCGACCGTCGGCTTGGAGGCAGAGAAAGCCAATTGTCTCCGTCCAGGACCTAGGTCTCCCTGGCGATCAGTGGCGCTTGGTGGGAGAGCTGCCGTCCATTGGCTCGGAGGCAGAAACAGCCAGTTGTCTCCGTCCAGGACCTAGGCCTCCCTGGCAATCGGTGGCGCTTGGTGTGAGCATTGCTGACCGTCGGCTTAGAGGCAGAGAAAGCTGATTGTCTCCGTCCAGGACCATGGCCTCCCTGGCGATCGGTGGTGCTTGGTGGGAGCACTCCCGACCGTCGGCATGGAAGCAGAGACAGCCGATTGTCTCTGTCCAGGACCTAGGCCTCCCTGGTAATCGGTGGCGCTTGGTGGGAGCGCTGCCGACCATCGGCTGGGAGATAGAGACGGCCAATTGTCTCCGTATAGGAACTTGGCCTCCCTGGCGATTGGTGGTGCTTGGTGGGAGTGCTGCCGACCACCGTCGGGTGGGAAGAAGAGACAGCCAATTGTTTCCGTCCAGAACCTAGGCCTCTCTGGCAATCAGTGGCGCTTGGTGGGAGCGCTGCCGACCGTCGGCTTAGAGGCAGAGATGTCCAATTGTCTCCGTCCAAGACCTAGGCCTCCCTGGCGATCGGTGGTGCTTGGTGGGAGCGCAGCCGAATGTTGGCTCGGAGGCAAAGAAAGCCAATTGTCTCTGTCCAGGACCTAGGCCTCACTGGCGATCGGTGGCGCTTGGTGGGAGCGCTGCCGACCGTCGGCTTGGAGGCAGAGACAGCCAATTGTCTCTGTCCAGGACCTTGGCCTCCCTGGCGATCGGTGGCGCTTGGTGGGAGCGCAGCCGAATGTTGGCTCGGAGGCAGAGAAAGCCAATTGTCTACGTCCAGGACCTAGGCCTCACTGGCGATCGGTGGCGCTTGGTGGGAGCGCTGCCGACCATCGGCTGGGAGGCAGAGACAGCCAATTGTCTCCATCCAGGACCTTGTCCTCTCAGGCGATTGCAGGCAGAGAAAGTCGATAATCTCCACCCAGGACCTTGGCCTCCCAGGCCATTGGAGGTGGAGACGGCCAATCGTGACAGTCCAGAACTTTGGCCTCCCAGGCGATCAGAGGCAGAGAGGGCGGATTGTCTCCATCCAGGACCTTGGCCTCCTTGGCGATCAGTAGCGCTTGGTGGGAGTGCTGCAGAGTGCAGACAGACAGGTCGGAAGCAGAGATAACTTGTCTCCATCCAGGACCATGGCGCCCCTGGCGATCAGTGGCGTTTGGTGGGAGCGCTACCGACCACCGTCGACTCAGGGCAGCGACGGCCGATTGTCTCCATCCAGGACCTTGGCCTCCCTGGCGATCAGTGGCGTTTGGTGGGAGCGCTGCCGACCGTTGGCTCGGAGGCAGAGACAACCAATTGTCTCCGTCCAGGACCTTGGCGTCTCAAGTGATTGCACACAGAGAAAGCCAATAATCTCCACCCAGGACCTTGGCCTCCCAGGCCATTGGAGGCAAAGACTGCCAATTGTGGCAGTCCAGAACCTTGGCCTCCCAGGCGATCAGAGGCAGAGAGGGCTGATGGATGGAGACAATCGTCCCTCTCTGCCTCTGATCGCCTGGGAGGAGTAGGTTCTGGACTGCCAAGATTGACTGTCTCTGACTCCAATGGCCTGGAAGGCCAAGGTCCTAGTTGGATATTATCGGCTTTCTCTGCCTGCAATTGCCTGAGAGGAAAAGGTCCTGGATGGAGATTATCAGCTCACACTGCCTCTGTTGCCTGGTGCACCAAGGCCCTGGACAGAGATGATCTGCCCTCTTTGCCTCCAATCACCTGGGAGGACAAGGTCCTGGATGGACACCTTGTCCAGAGATGATCAACTCACTCTGCCTCTGGTTGCCTGGTGTGTCCAGGGCCTTGGCACACCAGGCAACCAGAGGCAGCATGAGTTGATCATCTCCGCCCAGGCGACCCAAGTCAGAGAGGTCCGATCATCTCCTAGAAATGGCGTACATAGTAAGAAAAGTGATGGACTCCTAAGGAGGCAGGATGCAACCCGGAACCCCACACAATAAAATACCACCTAGTCGAATTGGAGGGCTGTGATAAAAAATAAATAAATAAATAAATAAATAATTAATAATAATAATAAATAAAAATAATAATAATAATAATAATAATAATAATAATAATAATAATAGTGGGCACTGCTCTGACATGTTAATCCGTATTGGCAATCAAATATTCAAAGGCTTGGTTGGAGGTCCACAATACTAAAGCATGTGAAAGCTGATGGTCTTCAATAAATATCAATAGCTTTCAAACCTTGTGCTAAGTTCATCCTCAGTCAAGTGACCATAATGTTTACTTGACTGAGGATGAACCAAGCACAAGGTTCGAAAGATATTATTAGTTATTAAAGACCATCAACTCTCCTGTGGACCTGCAACCAATATTAATAATATAATAATAATAAATTTCAGCAAGAGGTCATATACATGGACTAAACAAAGTATTAAGAGGCATTACAATAGATACACGAGTTGAAGTGACAAAAATGAAAATTAACATTTAGTGACCATTAATCTGACTTGCTTATTCGTATCGCCAATCAAATCATTTAGACGGCGCGAGGAAGTATGGAGACCTCTACAGTACCTGAAGGCGAATAATAATTCAACCATAAAACAACCGAGACAAAAATGAAAAGTTCAGAAAATAGTTTCTATCATTTCCAAAGGTGTGACTTTCCTCAATCCATACCTCACGTTATTGAAAGAATTAATATCGGTATGCACAATACAAACGAATTCAATACATTATCTACATTGTACTTTTCCTCAATATTTTGAAACCTTTCACAATTCTGCAATTATCTTGTATCGACATATCCAAATGAAAGGAAAAATGCATTAGTTGCCTTTAGACGCAAACTTCCAAAAGACATGCGGTGCACTAACGGCACTAAACCCACTACTGGATCTCAATTTGTCCTAACAACCTGGCCAAATATTTCCTTCTTCTCTCCCTCTAGGTTCAAGGTCATCTTACACCCATTTACCCAAAGTAAATGTAAGAGATTAGCTGCCTCAAACATTTATTCCTTAGAGACGAAGACTCCTATTTACCATAACAAAACTTTGGTCCAAAGCAAACTTTGTGTCAAGTGTCGTTTTCCTCATTCTCTGCATTTCAAAGTTATGGCCCTTCTATCTCTCCCCTTGACCTTAACCTTGTCCACTTTACCTTGATTCAAGGAACATAATCTTGACAAGGCGAGACACAACTTGATTTCATACATCCCCTAAAGAACTCTTTTCCTTATTACTTTTATCTTATTATTACTGCTACTATTACTTCCTCACTCTCCCTTGATACAAGCCAGAGAGCTGTTACCTTGACTTTTAGAGCCCCTATCTGTTTGCCAGTCTTTCTTTGTTTCATACGTGCACAGCTGTTCACAGGCACCGTTTATTCTCTGTAACGTTAGTCCCAGAACTCGTTACCAATTCCCAAAACTCATTCCTGTAAGTTGATGTCTTCCCACCTAATAATAGCTTAGCTCTATTTGCTGGATATAATAGCAGTTTAGTTTACTGCCTCAGAAACACCATGCCCTCATGAAGATGATGAACATCTTCAAGACTATTCCTAATCCGCTGAAGAAGGCAAAAACCTCCTGATACTAAGTCACACATGTGCTTGAGTAACTGCTGGTATGCAAGATTAGTCATGTAGAACCTAAAGATATCACTGCCAATGTAGTCCCAAGTCTTTGTCACGCCCAAGGACTTACAGCAATACTAGGTCTAAAGCCTATACCTTTGTTGCCTAAAGATCTGGCTTCCCCAGTGAGATTGACATAACTGATGTCATAATTGAGGTTCTTTGTCTAAACTGCAGCACCACAACAGCATCATTAAGAAAGAATATTGTTCAAAGCACCAAGAACTACAATACCTTAGTAAAGCACCAGTCAACAAACTGGATTAATTTCTAATTGATATGGATATCGATGGATTTGCTTCTGAAAGCACAAAAATCTCCAGAAAGCACCCAACCTGGTGTCTTACACAGCCACGTCAAAAGTACCAGAGCTGACTGCACTTAGTCCTCCAGCCTTCCCTTTTGTCCGAGTACTATATTTGAAAGAGTAAAGTAGTATGCCATTTCAAGACAACCGTTCCATTCTTGCCCTCATATCACTTCTTTTCATTCTTGTACATAATAAATCCATAACAAAAAAACATACTGGATCACTCTTGGAAAAATGAATACGAACCAAGTCTTCAAAAATAAACAGTAGCTTTCAAGTAACAATAGTCTTCCAAGGCCTGAATGTTGGTCCACATTTGGTTGTTCATAACGCTGTTGCTTGGAAACTCTTCTTCTGTTATGATAAATACAGAACTTTGGCTGTTCTTAGAAAATGGAAGCATCGGTCCATTCCTAACATCCTTAAATGACACCAGATTTTTCACGACTTATCATTCGATTCTGTGGAATTTTCCCTAGAAAAACGTTACTCGAATAAAGAGTACAGACAAAAGTAAAATAAATGCTAATAAAATTGATAATGAACGATCAAAATTCTTTGAAACATAAGACGTACATAATATGCTTCCAATTTTAATTGAGAGTGCCTCTGTGGCGTGATCGGTATGGTCTTGGCCTGCCACTGTGGCCGCAAGTTCGATTCTCGGGCATTTCATTGAGGAGTCAGAGATGCTATTTCTGGTGATAGAAGTTCACTCTCGACGTGGTTCGGAAGTCACGTAAAGCCGTTGGTCCCGCTGCTGAATAACCACTGGTTCCATGCAACGTAAAAACACCATACAAACAAACAAAAAATTTTAATTAAAAAAAAATAAAATGTAGAGTAATTTTTCTCAGATAAAAGCCAAGAGAATCTAAAAACCGGGAAAGAATTCAAGGATGAACAAAACAAAAGAGGTCAAAGAAGCGGCATTATCTCCCAGACCGTGCTGACAATGAATGTCTTCTGCATCAATAGGTGACACATTTTCACGTACTACAGGAAAGTGTACTTAAATTCAACGGTAACCCGAAGTAATGGAATGTAAACAATTCCACCAACACAAAAGCAGAATGGTTGAGTCTGGCAGTACTTAGGTAGGTGACTTCTTACAACCGGATGAAAAATAACAACGCACCATGAGTTATTCTTCTGTTTCATAGAAGAGTAACTCATGAAACGTGATGCTTTTATAAAAAAAAATAAATAAATAAAAACTCAAAACGTAAAATGGAAGGAGATAAAAGAAAATAGTCTGTCTACTCAGACTATAAGCATTATGACAAATCGAAGGTAGAAAGATAAGAACGAAATGAATGGTTTTGCTGGTAGTTGAGAAAGTATTACACATCAACAATATCAACAACAACAACAACAAATATAATCAAGATAATATTAATAATATATTAAATTCCAGGAGTTGCCAATATTAGAGAAAAAGCCTAGTTTAAGAAATTACAACAACACTACT
>NC_087205.1:89983147-89988147 GCF_015104395.2 Macrobrachium nipponense | reverse complement strand
TTCCCCTAAATACGGTTATCCCTTTGCCAGATTAATTCCCTAAATTCCCGGTAAAAATCCCTTTCCAGATTAATTCCTAAAACTGTATTTCCCTTTAGAATTAAATTCCCTAAAATACGGTATCCCTTTCCAGATTAATTCCCTAAAAACAGTAATTCCCTTTTCCAAGATTAACTTCCCTAAAAACTCGTTAATCCCTTTCCAGATATTAATTCCCTAAAAACGGTATCCCTTTCCAGATTAATTCCCTAAAAACGTTATCCCTTTCCAGATTAATTCCCTAAAAACGGTATCCTTTTCCAGATTAATTCCCTAAAAACTGTATCCCTTTCCAGATTAATTCCCTAAAAACGGTATCCCTTTCCAGATTAATTCCCTAAAAACTGTATCCCTTTCCAGATTAATTCCCTAAAAACTGTATCCCTTTCCAGATTAATTCCCTAAAACGGTATCCCTTTCCAGATTAATTCCCTAAAAACGGTATCCCTTGAAGATTAATTCTCTAAAAACGGTATCCCTCTCCAGATTAATTCCCTAAAACCTGTATCCCTTTCCAGATTAATTCCTTAAAAACTGTATCCCTTTCAAGATTAATTGCCTAAAACCTGTATGCTTAGATCGCACGCTAACTTAGATTTTCTATGACTACTCTTTGAACTGGATTAGACTAAGCCCGTATCACCAAATTGAAACCCTGTAAGCTTTGTATCGCCTCCTCATTTCAAGGCAGCACTCAGCTGAATTTGTATCCCTTCAAACATGCATCCCCTCGAACCAAGCCATGACATCGCCCACAGAGAACCCAATTAGTGGGAAGCAATTAATCAAGCAAGAGGGGTCATCCATTTTACTTCGGTGGAGGGCAAAGCAAATCCCAAGAAAATACGCGGATTTCAATTCAGATTTCCTTTTAACTGCCGCGATTGAGATATTCATCTTGCTATGTGGCGTACTCGAAGCATGGAGAAAGAAGAGTCATGTAGGTCAGTGACGTCAAACGTATTACCTAAATACCCCGATGAGGTGCCAAGGTACACATCATTAAGATCGTGTCCCTTGTCGAATGAGAATGTTGGCAAAAAAAAAAAAAAAGCACAAACATGTAAGTGGATGTAAAGATAAAATATAAAAAATGGAAAATAACTTTAAGACATTAAGAACCCATTTCGGTAAACAACATACCAAAAAATTTAGAGTCAATAAGCAAGACACCTAGGTTAAATTAAGTTCATCTTAATTAACTAACGACAACATACATCATTTTTTCTTTTAAGGAAAACGGGGGATCTACAAGAATGCAGATAAGAAACCATCTACTCTCAAATGAGATCTATTCATTACCAAGAATAAACAAAAAACGAAGAACAACTAAACACGGTATATCAGAGTCCATGAATACCACCTCGAATTTCCTCACTGACACAGCAATAGGAGACTGAGGCTGGAGCCGTTATAGAGCCTTCCACTCTACATAGGACGCCATCAGAACTATTTCATGCCTTCTAAACAGTAACTGGACGACGCCTGACAGGGACAGGGGCTCCTGCCGCAGCAGCAATAACCAAGAGCATCTAAATAGCCCATAAGTGAGCCCACTTCGCAGGGGCCATTGCGTAAGTCAGAAGGGAAGGCAACCAGGCCCAGAAATGCCCACAATATGTTTATGCGGTAGGATTCCAACCCAATTCTACCGCACCTCTCTCCTCTGTGCAATGTTGATACGAGTGTCCGCAGCACATCGCACAGACATACAAACAAAAGTATCACATCGTTCAGGGATACAAACAAAAGTTCCCATCGGGTTCAGGGTACAAACAAAAGAAATATCATCGTTCAGGGGATAAAAACAAAATAGCCACATCGTTCAGGGGTGGGACAAATAAAAGTACCACGTTCAAGGTAAATTCCCATCGTTCAGGGATACAAACAAAAGTAGCACATCGTTCAGGGATACAAACAAAAGTAGCACATCGTTCAGGGATACAAACAAAAGTAGCACATCGTTCAGGGATACAAACAAAAGTATCACATCGTTCAGGGATACAAACAAAAGTAGCACATCGTTCAGGGATACAAATAAAAGTATCCCATCGTTCAGGGATACAAACAAAAGTATCCCATCGTTCAGGGATACAAACAAAAGTATCACATCGTTCAGGGATACAAACAAAAGTAGCACATCGTTCAGGGATACAAACAAAAGTAGCACATCGTTCAGGGATACAAATAAAAGTATCCCATCGTTCAGGAATACAAACAAAAGTAGCACATCGTTCAGGGATACAAACAAAAGTAGCACATCGTTCAGGGATACAAACAAAAGTAGCACATCGTTCAGGGATAAACAAAAAAAGACCCAGTATACAAACAGTTCACATCGTTCAGGGATACAAACAAAAGTAGCACATCGTTCAGGGATACAAACAAAAGTAGCACATCGTTCAGGGATACAAACAAAAGTAGCACACCGGTCAGGGATACACACAAAAGCAGCATATAGTTCAGAGATAGACACACAAATGCAGCACATCCTTCAGGGATACATATAAAAGCAGAACATCGTTCGGAGATACACGATAAAGCAGATTAAATTCAATTCTCTTTCTCTCGACATGTCTTCCTTACAAATTAGGTCCAAAATAACTTGAAAATGAAAATCAATGTTTACTTCTAGAATTTTCATGATAAGCAAATAATAATCAAGAAGTGCTACAAATGGTCACCAGATAAACAAAGCAATAGGTATTACTGAAAACATCACTCTTAAGACAACATTAACAATAGCACTGAAAAAAATTGACCACAATCACAGAGCCAAAATGTAATGAATTGAAGAATTTATCACATATAAGGCAACTCACAAGAAAAGAAGAATAGAGAAAAAAAAAGAGAAAGGAAAGTGGCTATCCTCTGTCAAGGAAATATTTCGGTGATCGCACGCAAGTTAATACACAAAAACACAGCCGACAAACATCCAACGGGTGTAATTTCTCCCTTATCGCTGCTGTCTCACGCTAAACATAATGAAACTAGGTGCGAAACGATTCAAGGCCTCCGGGACAGGTTGCGCTTGCCGAAGCAAAAGCATGCAAGCAACTGGTACGTTTTCATGCCCATTCGACCTGAGCAGTGCAAATTAATGGAATGTTCAGCATGGTCTAAAATCGCAGCGTAGGAGGCAATGTTCCCAGTCATCTTTGGCAATCTATGACTTTGACTCGCACTGAACAGAAGGGGGACACATTATCCTTATGGTCGAATTGGAACAAACTCAGCATACCCATTTTACCCTGACAAGCATGTGCATAAAAATCTCAAACGTTGCAGTTGCAGGCGGAAAATTGAACATTATCTGAGAGAGAGAGAGAGAGAGAGAGAGAGAGAGAGAGAGAGAGAGAGAGAGAGAGAGAGAGATTGCTTTAATGCTTTCAAACCACAGATAACTAGGAAATATCTGGAGTGTTCGTTCCCTGTAACCTGAATTTACAAAACAAGCTTAATACGCAACTAATGAATTATCAATTATGTATGATTATTCATCTCGGATAAATCCCATACATTACTCCATCTTACAAACCTGTATGCTTAAACTTAAAATGTATGGACGCATAAAAAATTATTAACCCTCTCTCTCTCTCTCTCTCTCTCTCTCTCTCTCTCTCTCTCTCTCACACACACACACACACACGCATCAATTTGAAATAAACAAAGTAGGTTTAAAATGACTCGAGTAACATCTCGGTTACTTGCAAATATCATTCTCTCTCTCTCTCTCTCTCTCTCTCTCTCTCTCTCTCTCTCACACACACACACATACACACACTCACGCATCACTTTGAATAAAATAAACAAAGAAGGTTTAAAATGACTCAAGAACATAACCGGCATTACTTTAAAAATATTCTCCTCTCTCCTCATCTGCTCTCTCTCGTCTCTCTCTCTCTCTCTCTCTCTCAAGCACCTGAAATTCTCTAACCTAAAAAAAATATCCTTTGACAGGTCAAAGACACATTGATTAATAGGAAAGCAGTCAGTGAAACCTGCAGCAAGCAACACTTGCCACCTGTGGCAACAAACAAGATGACAATAAATCCAGCATCTTCCAAGACACAATATCCGACCGTTAAAAGAAACTTTAACCGGTGTTATTGAGAATATATGATCACGGAAGACTGCCCAAGTGCGAGAGTTCAAGATATAAAAAAAAAAAAGGGGGGGGGGGGGGTTGCTAAAAGTTGCATGTTGGTAAGGAATGTGACCGTATAAATTGGCACGGTTCATTAAGTGTTAGATTTACTAGCGCGGATTGTAATCAAACTGATGGCTCTACTTTTTTTTCCGTTCGTGTGTTAGTGTGTCTGTGATCTTTTCTTCTTCTTCTTGGGGTCGCCGGCACTACTTTGGCTCGAGTTTGCTCACTTCAAAGAAAGCTACTCCGATATGTCTGACATAAAAGATGCTATCTGTCTATCAGTTAGATGGATGGACAGCATCTTCATTGTCAGATAATATCTTTTGCCCCTTTTTCATTTTTCATCAAAAACTGGGTCACGTTTCATTCATTTCACTATGCGGATATGAAACAGTGCCTTCAAAAAAAAGAAGCAAGATAGTGTCCAACGAATAAAAAAAAAAAATAAAAAACTAAAGCAAAGCATAATTCACCTGAGAGATACTGCACTTTCCAATTTGGTAAAAAATAAATAAATAGCGTCAAAAAATTAAACAAGGCGAGATACTGTTCCTTGGAATATATGTATGCATATGTATATATATACACGTATACACACACACACACACACCACACACATATATATATATATATATATATATATATATATATATATATAATATTATATTAGATAATATATATTTATAATATGTGAGTGTGTGTGTTTGTGTGGTGGTGTGTACATACACACATATATTTGTGTGTGTGTATATATATATATATATATATATATATATATATATATATATAAAATTGAAAACCAGGTACA
>NC_087205.1:89973147-89978147 GCF_015104395.2 Macrobrachium nipponense | reverse complement strand
GGACCTGGGTTCGTTTCCCGGTACCGGGCATCACAATTTCTTCAGATTTCTTTGAACTTGGATCTTCAGGCTTTGTATTGACAAGCTACTCCAAAAAAGAGCAAAGAATACTAGAAGTTAAGAGGGCATTGTGGCTATTACAATTGCATACGTATCTGATAAAAAAAAGGACCAGTAGATTCTACACACACACACACACATATATATATATATTATATAATATATATATATATATATATATATATATATATATATATCGATCTCGCTGTGGCATACTTCAAAGGTTTTCTTATTCATTTGCTTGTTATAACAACCCTGGGATAGTTCAAGTGTTACAAAAAGGCTCTTTCCGTAAATAGCAATAGCCAAGAAATAGCAATTCATTATAATACATCAAAACTAACTATGTTCCTTACTTTACCTTTCATATTATTATATATTATTATTATTATTATATTATTATTATTATTATATTATTATTATTAATATATTATTATTTATTAATTTTTTTTTTTTTTAATTATTATTATTATTAATATTATTAATATTATTATATTATTTAATATTATTAAATATTAATATATATATATTATTAATTTAATATTATATTATTATTATTATTATATTATTTTATTATTATATATTATTATTATATTAATATTATTATTAATATTAATATATTATTAATATTATATTATTATTAATATTAATTATTATAAATATTATTATTCAATATTAATATTAATATTATTATAATATTAATATTAATATTATTAATATAATATTAATATTAATATATTATTAATTAATATTAATTATTAATATTATATTATTATATTATTATTATTAATACTAATAATAATAATAATAATACTACTAAATTAATAATAATAATAATAATTATTAATAATAAATAATAATAATTATTAATAATAAGAATAATATTAATTAATAATAATAATAATATTAATAATCAATAATAATTAATATTAATAATCAATAATAATTAATATTAATAATCAATAATAATTAATATTAATAATCAATAATAATTATATTAATAATCAATAATAATTAATATTAATAATCATAATCATAATCATCATCATCATCATCATCATCATCATCACATCATCATCATCATCATCATCATAATTATTATTAGTATTTAGTATTAGTATTAGTATTAGTTATTAATATTATTAATATTATTAATATATAATATTATTAATATTATTAATAATAATAGATAAAATATAATTTAGATAATAATAATATATAATAAAATAATAATAAATAAATAAATATAAATAATAATAAATAATAAAATAATAATAAATAATAATAATAATAATAATATAATAAAATAATAATAAATAAAAATAAATAATAATAATAATAATAATAATAATAATAATAATAATAATATTATTATTATAATTATTATTATTAATTATTATTAATTATTATTATTATTATTATATTATTATTATTAATTTTATTATTATTATTATTATATATATTATTATTATTATTATTATTATTATTATTATTAATTTATTATTATTATTATTAATATTATTATTATTATTAATTATTATTATATTATTAATTATTATATTATTATTTATTATTATTATATTATTATATTATTATAATATTTATTATTATAATTATTATTATTATTATATTATTATTATTAATTATTATTAATTATTATTATTAATTATTATTAATTATTATTAATTATTAATTATTAAATATATTATTAATTATTAATATTATTATTATTATTATTTATTATTTATTATTTAATTTTATTATTATTATTATTATTAATTATTATTATTATATAATTCTTATTATTATTATTATAATATTAATATATTAATTAATTATTAATATTATTATTATTATTAATATTATTATTATTAATTAATTATTTTATTATTATTAATATTAAATATTAATATTATTATATATTATTATTAATTATTATTAATTATTATTAATATTATTATTATTATTAGTTATTAGTATTATTATTATTATTCAATAATATTATTATTATTAAATTATTATTATTATTAATTATTATATTATATTAATTATTATTAATTATTATATTATTATTTATTATTTATTTTATTATTATTTATTATTATTATTATTATTATTATTATTATTATTATTATTATTAATTATTATTATTATTATTAATTTATTAATTATTATTATTATTTATATTATTATTATTATTATTAATTTATTATTATTAATTATTATTATTATTATATATTATTCATTATTATTTATTATTATTATTATTATTATTAATTATATTATTATTATTATTATTATTATTATTATTATTATTAATTATTATTATTATTATTATTATTATTATTATTATTATTAATTATTAATATTATTATTAATTATTAATATTATTATTAATTATTAAATTTATTATTATATTATTAATATTATTAATTATTATTAATTATTAAATTATTATTATTTATTATTTATTTATTAATATTATTATTATTATTATTATTATTATTATTATATTATTATTATTATTATTATTATTATTATTTTATTTCAATCCTATTGGAGAACAAGAAATGCTGTAGCCCAAAAAGCCTCGGGTAGGGAAAGCAACCGAATACTTTTCCTTTCATCTAGCGAATTGGACACAAGACGTGGGTCTTGAAAACTCCTCCTCAGAATGGAGATTTGTATTCCAAGGCTTATTTTCAGGCCGAATGCGATTTACTCCGCCTTCCCCCAGTCCTCTGTTTTTAGGTCCCAAAGCTCCTCTTATCCTGCCGCCTCCTGCTCCTTTCCTCATCACAGTTTGTGATGAAGTTTGGGACACTTTCGGCTCATAAGCAGTTAGAGTACCGCTTTCCTTCTCCCGTGCTTTTCTTTTTTTTCTTTTTTTTCTTTTTTCGCATTCGGTTGCTTTCTCTACCAGAGGCTTCCTGGGCCTACAGCATTCTGTTTTCCAATTGGGGTTGCAGCTTGAATAATAATAATAATAATAATAATAATAATAATAATAATAATAATAATAACAAACATGCAACATGGCTCCAGGAAGTCAAGGAAGAAGAAACAGAGAGAATAAAACAAAGATTCACAGAGATCACGACAGACACAGTCAGGGACACCCAAACTCTAAAGAAAAATGCCAAACTTGGCAAAGCCCAAGGTCCCGATGGAAGTCCCATGGATACTGGCTCAAAAACTTCACAAGGCCACCCTACACCCACGAATAGCAGAACAACTCCAGCATTGTATCTCAAATCACCAAGCACCCAAATGGATGACCACAGAAAGAACATCCTTAGTACAAAAATCCTTAGTACAAAAAGATAAGAGTAAGGGAAATATAGCCAGTAACTACAGGCCTATCACCTGCCTACCAATAATGTGGAAGTTACTAACAGGTATCATCAGTGAAAGGCTATACAACAACCTAAAGGAGACAAACACCATCCCCCACCAACAGAAAGGCTGCAGAAGGAAGTGTAGGGGCACAAAAGACCAGCTCCTGATAGACAAAATGGTAATGAAGAACAGTAGAAGGAAAACCAACCTAAGCATGGCATGAATAGACTATAAGAAAGCCTTCGACATGATACCACACACATGGCTAATAGAATGCCTGAAAATATATGGGGCAGAGGAAAACACCATCAGCTTCCTCAAAAATACAATGCGCAACTGGAATACAATACTTACAAGCTCTGGAATAAGACTAGCAGAGGTTAATATCAGGAGAGGGATCTTCCAGGGCGACTCACTGTCCCCACTACTCTTCGTAGTAGCCATGATCCCCATGACAAAAGTATTACAGAAGATGGATGCCGGGTACCAACTCAAGAAAAGAGGCAACAGAATCAACCATCTGATGTTCATGGACGACATCAAGCTGTATGGTAAGAGCATCAAGGAAATAGATACACTAATCCAGACTGTAAGGATTGTATCTGGGGACATCAGGATGGAGTTTGGAATAGAAAAATGCGCCTTAGTCAACATACAAAAAGGCAAAGTAACGAGAACTGAAGGGATAAAGCTACCAGATGGGAGCAACATCAAACACATAGATGAGACAGGATACAAATACCTGGGAATAATGGGAGGAGGGGATATAAAACACCAAGAGCTGAGAAGGACACGCATCAGAGGAAAGAATATATGCAGAGACTCAAGGCGATACTCAAGTCAAACCTCAACGCCGGAAATATGATAAACGCCATAAACACATGGGCAGTGCCAGTAATCAGATACAGCGCAGGAATAGTGGAATGGACGAAGGCAGAACTCCGCACCATAGATCAGAAAACCAGGAAACATATGACAATAAACAAAGCACTACACCCAAGAGCAAATACGGACAGACTATACATAACACGAAAGGAAGGAGGGAGAGGACTACTAAGTATAGAGGACTGCGTCCAACATCGAAGAACAGAAGCACTGGGGTCAACTATCTGAAAACCAGTGAAGACGAGTGGCTAGAGTGCATCAGGGAAGAAGGACTAATAAAAGTGGACGAAGACCCAGAAATATACAGAGACAGGAGAAAGACAGACAGAACAGAGGACTGGCACAACAAACCAATGCACGGACAATACATGAGACAGACTAAAGAACTAGCCAGCGATGACAATTGGCAATGGCTACAGAAGGAAGAGCTAAAGAAGGAAACTGGAGGAATGATAACAGCGGCACAAGATCAGGCCCTAAGAACCAGATATGTTCAAAGAACGATAGACGGAAATAACATCTCTCTCATATGTAGGAAGTGCAATACGAAAAATGAAACCATAAACCACACAGCAAGTGAATGCCCGGCAGTTGCACAGAACCAGTACAAAAAGAGGCATGATTCAGTGGCAAAAGCCCTCCACTGGAGCCTGTGCAAGAAACATCAGCTACCTTGCAAGTAATAAGTGGTACGAGCACCAACCTGAGGAGTGATA
>NC_087205.1:89925647-89968147 GCF_015104395.2 Macrobrachium nipponense | reverse complement strand
ATATATATATAATATATAGATATATATAGTATATATATATATATATAATATATATGATCAATATATCTTATGGTATATATTATATAATATATATATATATATAATTATAATTATATTTAAAATTTTTTATTTATATATATCCCTATAATATGACTCAACCCGGTGCCTGTGTTTTAACATCTGCTTCCTCAACAGTCTCTCATGATTTCGGAAACAGTCCCCCAATTCTCCTCTCTCTCTCTCTCTCTCTCTCTCTCTCTCTCTCTCTCTCATTCCCCTTATCTTTTCTCTACGCCATCATTAGTTTTCGTTAAAAGTGACTAATTCTGTACAAAAATATGGCTAAAGGGTCACCTCCCTGACTTCGCCCACTCTACTTCTTTACTTCCCTTTACTCGCGTGGATGACTTCCAAACACTTCCCGACCGTATTTTTTTGTATTTTTTACCGTCCCTTCTTTGTCTTCACAGCTGATTACTTGAGACTAGGTCACGTCAGTGTTTCAAAGGCTGAAGTTGATGACAAGAATCACACGAAGCTTAACGAAGCTTAAGATTCACGAATAGCTTATTTGCTCGTCGGAGATATATTTCGGTCATTTACCCTGAAGAGGAGTATGACTCCCGATCTTGCACAATGGGTTTATTTTTATTTTATTATCGTTATTATTTTTGCTTCTATCATCGTTCGTTTTGCCAGTTTTTCCACGCGGGATTCCTATGTCTTTATGAGGTAGTTTTCCCCAATTTTTTCCAATATCGGCATTTCCGCCCCATTTCCTTTTTAAGGGAATTTTCCAAATTTTTCCAAACGTACTTCCTATTCCTATATAAGGTGATTTCCCCAATTTTTCTATATGGAATTCCCATTCCTTTATAAGATGATTATTCCATATGGAATTCCCATGAATTTTTTAAGGTAATTTTCACAATTTTTCCATAGGGAATTCCTATTCCTTTCTAAGGTATTTTCCCATAAGGAATTCCCATTCCTGTTTAAGGTTCCCAAATTTTTTTCCATAGACGGAAATTCCTATTCTTCCTTTCTAAGGTAATCTGTTCCATTACGTAAATTCCCATTCCTAGTTAAGGTTCCCAATTTTTTTCCATACGGAATTCCTATTTCTATCTAAGGTATTTTCCCATACGGAATTCCCATTCCTAGTTAAGGTTCCCAATTTTTTTCCATACGGAATTCCCATTCCTATTTAAGGTTCCCAATTTTTCCATACGGAATTCCTATTCCTATCTAAGGTATTTTCCCATACGGAATTCCCATTCCTAGTTAAGGTTCCCAATTTTTTCCATTTAGCGGAATTCCCATTCCTATTTAAGGTTCCCAATTTTTCCATACGGAATTCCTATTCCTATCTAAGGTATTTTCCCATACGGAATTCCCATTCCTAGTTTAAGGTTCCCAATTTTTTCCATACGGAATTCCTATTCCATTCTAAGGTAATTTTCCCAATGACCTTAAAAGCTCTCGCCTTGTGATGTAATTTTCCCCTTCATTCCCATCTTCAATAGCATGACATTCGTTAATACACAGTAAGTTCTCACGAAGTATTCTCATTGCCTTGAAAATAATCTCTCCCTCTTTCCGACTATCACGATATCCGTTTTCCTTGGTCTTCCCTATAGTCTCTCAAATACGTTATCATCAAAATTATCGTCAATGTCATTCTTTTACTACACGGAAAATCATCTCTTTCCCCCTGTCACTTCCTACTTCTATTTCCTTATTATTCTAAAAGGTAAGTTTGCAAAGATAACAAGAAAAAACACAGGCTTAAGCTATAATGACAAACCAAGAAAACGGCTGAAAAATGTTCCAAAGATCAGCAAAAAAAAAAATAAATAAATAAATGACAAATAAATGTGACTAACCACCAACGTAGAAACAAACGTAAATCAACTGCAATTGAAAAATAAATATGTTTACAAAACTGATACTGGTGAAGGCGCCTTCAAGTGGAATCAATTGACTGATTGGTCTCTGTTAACTGGCGTCGCTAAAAAAAGTCATCGCCAATATCAACCAGCGTTTATAGCCTGTCAAATATAATTCCCAACAAAGTCATTCAGTTTCATGATAGTATCATACAAGGATGCCTTACAATATTTCTATATTGTTTTCCATTTTTGTTTCATTTGGAGCACTTTTATTCTATGACAAAACCATCCTAAATTCATATTACAGGAATTACAATGTTCAATCATTATTCATACATATATCCACTGCCTTAATCGAAGCTTACCAGGTCATATCCCCCGGGGGAGAAGCATACGAGACTAAGCCTCGAGATTGGATGCAGAATCTGTTGACAGCAACGACAAACCTCATGCTTCCATTAACCAATAGGCCTACGGCAAGCGACTACGCGGGTGGGGGTTCCCTACTCCGCCGGTCAGATAAGGGAAAAAGTTTTTCAACTAAGTCAGGGTTAGACTAATATGAATTCTAGTTGTTATTACAGTCAGGAAGAGATTTCAACAAAATGTGCCTATAGTAGAGTCACATCAACCGTACATCTGATGTCTAGGCCAGTCCCTTACGACGCTCCTGATTGGCTGTTGATAAGCCAATCACAGTGCTGGAAACTCTCAGTCTCTCGAGGGAATTCACATAGGCAGGATGTAAGTTCCACCTCTCCAAAGAGATACCTTTGAAAAATTTATCCCTCTGTAGAAGTGGGGCATACATTCTGCCTGTGTGAACTCTCCAGAGAGACTGAGTTTCCAGCCCTGTGATTGGCTTATCAACAGCCAATCAGGAGCGTCGTGAGGGACTGGCCTAGACATCAGATGCACGGTTGATGTGAATCTACTATAGTACTAAGATTGAGTTTCTCATATGTTTGGATATTCATCAATTTCAGCACCATCTCCGAGATTCCTTTCATTACAGGCGGTAGCATAATTAATGACCTAAAATCGCAGCTCCGTTGATGTTAATTTTCTGTCATTCCTCATTAAAATAAATTGTTGCCCTCGGCGAGAAAGAGAAGAAATATAGTACAAGAATATAATAAGCCATCGGGTGTTACACTGTAGATTTAACATTTATTTTTCTTCCTGCAAATCTTCTGCCACTTTAAAGCAACCGTTTTCCCTGAAATGTTCATTCCCCCGATGGTTACTATTGCTCTTCAGCACGAAACTTTATTTCTTCCGACTACTGGTCATCAATCTTTTCGATGCAAGTCACGGACTCTTAACGTAAATCTACCATCTACTTAAGTGTTTGTTTGTACGGTATTTTTACGTTGCATGAAACCAGTGGTTATTCAGCAACGGGACCAACGGCTTAACGTGACTTAACAAACCAAGTCAAGAATGAACTTCCATCACCAGAAATACACATCTCTGACGCCTCAATGGAATGCCCAAGAATCGAACTCGTGGCCACCGAGTTGGCAGGCAAACACCAAGCCGACAACGCCACTAAGGCGCTACCATCTACTTAACTATATATTCCCACAAGCCAATTTAGCTACATTGAAAACTGCCTTTAGACTGCATCCTTCTGAATTGTAACAGAAACTTTTATTCATCTGGTGAGACTCATATTCTACGAATTCCACCCAATCCTTTTAATGATTTTTGTCCGAAACTAATCCTCTCTCTTTCCTGAAAGTGTTTTCATCCCACTGACGTTAGATTATCCTTGGCTCCAAATTTTTCATGCAAACATTATAATTAGTATAAAAGTTAACCCTCTGAACCGTTCAGCTTCTTGGAGTTCCCCCAGATCGTATTTCCAATTAGCGTTGAAACAGTCTGCCAGCGTCTAGTCATTTGCAATGGCAGCAATCTCCATACACGGAACATCGGCATTTCCATATCAACATGGCTATGATTTAATGTGAAATCCTTGCTGGCAACCCGACAACCTCCTCTAAACATTTAAGGATTTTAAGTTAGCTCTCAGAACAATTTTTTCTGTTTAGTCAATTTTTTCTGTTTAGACAAATGCTATGATGTTCATATATGTCTTGTGGACCCAATTATCAAGATTCCACTACAAATTTTAAGGACACTAGATCAATATTTCATATCTTCCAAAAATTCTCAAAAAAGTTTTTCCTATAAAATGCATTACCTGTCATTGTAAGAAAATATACAAAACAGTCTATCTTTCTCGACACCTCAAATATCTTTTATTCTGTTTACAATTTAAAAATACTTATTTGGCGGGAATTTATATGACTGTTTAAAATATAAATGCAATATACATGCAAATGCAAATATGCATTTAAAAAATCCTGCATAAGAAGCAAAGTTTACAGAGATAATAAAAAAAAAAACCTTGCATACCAGTTTACCATCACCACCACTTTTGAGTAAGTAAAACTGCTTGATAAATGAAAAACATTATATCTACCCAGATCAGGTGTACCCATTTCAAGCAAAAAAAAAAAAAAAACGCGCGCCACACAGATATCTGAGCTTCTAAAGTTAACATTTTCATGTGACAAACCCCTAACAAAGCATTTCAATAGTGGTTGGTTTTGGATGCTTAGCTCTTGATTCCATTTTTTCTCTTTCTCTAAAATAACCATACTTTTGATTTTACATTATTTTCTATATATTTTTTTCTAATGTAATAAAATTTTCTTTATAAGGGAATGAGTTGACATAGGGATGTCACCATATCCTTTCATTGTGTGAATATTTACTGTTTTTTTACAGATGGGAATATTTCCTGTTTCTTAAAGAAGGGAATATCTACTATTTTTTTAAAGATGGGAATATTTACTGTTTTTTAAAAATGGGAATATTTACCGTTTTTTAAGATGGGAATATTTACAGTTTTTTTTAATTTTTTAGATGGGAATATTTTTTTTAACCATAAAGGGAATATTTAACAGTTTTTTTTTAAGATGGGAAAATATTTACAGTTTTTTAAAGATGGGAATATTTACAGTTTTTTAAAGATGGGAATATTTACAGTTTTTTAAAGATGGGAATATTTACAGTTTTTTAAAGATGGGAATATTTACAATTTTTTAAAGATGGGAATATTTACAGTTTTTTAAAGATGGGAATATTTACTGTTGTTTTAAAGATGGGAATTTCCAACAGCCGCAGCAACAGAATCGGGAATTCTGTTGCAGCTGATATTAAACATAGGGACAGAATTACCAACACTATCCTCGATCACTAATAAAAAAAATACATGATAATCTAGGAATTATGAAAAATGTCCAAGAATCCCCTACCCCGCCCAGGGAGACGATATGCCTGACCCTTTACACACACACACACACACACACACAAAGGGGGGTGGGTCAGGATTCCCTACGGAACAAAACATAGAGCAGATTAAAAAGATTAAAATCATTTCGACGAGAAGTCGTTGGTTTCGGGTTTTCGAATAAGTGCCTCCAACATTTGTGTGTTCATTTTTTGACACACGAAAATTCGAATGGAAATACAAATATTTTCATGTAGACTGCTTTGTAATAATCCTTTACAGTTTTTCTAATCCCGACAGGTTAAAAAAAAAAGTCATGTTATGACGACTCCTTACTAAAACTACTTTTTCCAATAAATTTCGAACAGAGCAATTAAATGTCATTATAAAGATTACTTCCACCAATTACTTTTCGTTTTTTTCTACAATCTCGAAAGCCATAATTAAATCACATTCCTGCAATTATAAATTCAGCCGACGCGACAATTCATCTCCATATTCTTACATAAATATCTAATTCTTTGGCAGAGCGCCGTCCAACATCGGTATTCAAATTCCTTCTGTCCCTGGAAACAGCAATGGCGAGCACATAAAATCAGCTTTAATTGTGTAATTATGTAATCAGCGCCTTTTTACAGCTCATAATTGCATAAGCACTGACGCAGACGGAGAGAACACGGCAACGTCTGTAACTTACGTATGTATAACATTATTTCAACATACATGCAAATAAGAGAGAGAGAGAGAGAGAGAGAGAGAGAGAGAGAGAGAGAGAGAGAGAGCTGTAAAATTCAAGCGCTTAATTCTATAAAGATTAATGTGTTCTGGATCTATATTTGTATCCATATATTTGCGACAGAAACAAAGTACCTGGCATGAACTAATACGAACTGCATCATCAAAGTTTATATACATGCATACAAACATACATACATACATACATCATATATATGTTTAATATAAATATGTATGAGAGAGAGAGAGAGAGAGAGAGAGAGAGAGAGAGAGAGAGAGAGAGAGAGAGAGACTAAGTTCAATACTAATATGAATATACCAATCAACTTCGTAAATATAACATGTGAATATTGTATTTACGAAAATTTTATGAGCTAAGTGCTTTAAAGCGCACAATTTCCTATGAATATTCATATAAACGCTTGGGAGTACAATACCTCCCCACCCCATATCAAGAATTCATGTAAATACTGAAACAACCATACCTGAATGAATAAACAAAGACAGCATACAGTATACCATCACATACAAACTGTATGAAACCAATTCAAAACGACATGCTTGGATGCATGAACAAATGGATAAAAATGAGAGAGAGAGAGAGAGAGAGAGAGAGAGAGAGAGAGGGGGGGGGGGGGGGGGGGATTAAATACTCACTTTATTAGTAGGAAATATCTCGATAATAAAACATCGCTATAGTCTCACCTGGAAAAAGAAATAAATTGTATTATCGCATCTATATAACGGACCAGAGAGAGAGAGAGAAGAGAGAGAGAGAGAGAGAGAGAGAGAGAGAATAACCTTAACATGAGTGGATCTGCAGGGCCTGTCGTATAAAGGAGTCATGGGGAGCGGCGAGGAGTGAGGCAACCCGCTCCTCCTGGAAGGAGACATCAGTTCTCATCAACTTCGGGGATAATTTACGACATAAACGAATCCAATTCGGGTGGAATAAATCACCCGACCCCAAAGGAATTTTGGGAAGAGATGAAACAATAAGAAATTGTTAAGGGCTCCCCATTCCCCAATACCGATAGGTCCCACTTGTTTAAGACAAAAAACAAATTAAACGTTAATCTCCCTCTTTCTTTTTCCTAAGTCTTGTTCGGTTCGGTAGTGAAAGATATCCTCCCCTTTTTATCCTGCGTCTTGCTCAGCGCTGGAATATATCCCCTGCGCCTTTATCTATGTCCTCCTCGATGCTGATATTAATCCACTGAAAAAAAAAGAAAAAAAAAAACCCAAGGAAGGAAAGAAATCCGAGACATGAAAAATTGAGCTTCGTCCCCTCATTAAGAGTTGGGGAGTTCTCTCCTTTTTGTCTGTGTTCGACGTTCTTCTAAAAAGGCAACGAACTAATGAGTGAAAGATATAAAAGCCTCTCTCTCTCTCTCTCTCTCTCTCTCTCTCTCTCTCTCAGACACTTGAACCTGAGCATCTTGTTCGCGCCCGCAAGCGCGCTAGACTTCAAGAAAACTGTTCGTTGGGGAAGACGAAATTATTCAGGCCACGCAACGCGGTCACTCACGCACGACGATGCGTCGCATATGGAGAATAATCTCGAGATTACTGGTCTATCGTCACTGGTGCTGTCGTTTCATTAGCATATTATCTATTGGATTACCATATCTAATGGTTCCCCCTATAGACATTAAGGTAGGTGGCACGCCAACGGCCAGTCTCGGGAGAGCTATTGGACAACTCCTCGGCTTATGTCATTTGGGTCAATCTTTTTAAAACTATTTTTTTTTTAAATTTTGCTAGTAATATCTTCTTTCATTAAAAATTAACAATATATTGTAAACAAATTAACACCTTTACAATTTCTAAGTAGAGAAAGGAGGAAAAATGAGATGCATGAATAAGCATTTCACGTTTCGTTCTTTAATTATCTACCCAACAGTCATCAATTGCAAGATCTTTTTGCTTTTCTGTCCTTTTCATTGGTGTGAATTTCTCTATCATTTACCGCCTTATGAAGTGTTATCATACAAAGACACTTTCCCTATACTGTTGTGACTACTTGAGAAGTCAAGTCATCCTTTATTTCATTCTACACTTTCTTCTGCTCTTATAACTTATGTACTGTTTCAATTGAAGACATCTTCAAGAGATTTTGATGTTAATTTTGTATTAATTATTAGATATTCGAAATAACAGTTACAGGCGTCACACAGCTTTCTTGTTCTGGAAAACTGGAATTCTTATGTTCAAGTTGTCCATGCCTACCAAATCATTACTCATTTCCTAAAACGACGAACGGCCTGTATGAAGATTTAATACACAGAGAGCAAGAACACGTCCAGCAATTAAGATGATAATTACACGAAACAAGGAATTACTGCTGGGAGCGCAAAACGAAATACTGTCGTCATTTGTTTTGGATGGAGTTTGGGAAAGTGACTAATTTCATAAGGAAAACTTGCGCCAGGCTATTATATCGGAATGTCCTCTTAAAAGGAGTTCATAATTCTAAGATGGTTTATACTCTGTTTTTTTTCAATCTGTCCATCCCTGTGGTGTTTTTGTATGGTAACACTGCGTCCCGGGCTTTACACAGTTACATTCGGTGTAATTCGCATACAGTAAATTATTAAAACACTTTTCAGTTGCAAATGTACACCCAGATATCCTTTTATTTACCTAAAACTTACACAGAGCGTAACTATCTAAAGCCCGGGACGCAGTGTTACCATACAAAAACACCACAGGCGGATGGACAGATGAAACAAAAAACAAAGTATAGTTTTGTAACATCTTGTAGGTGTGAAGGGAGAAGTGGCAACAAAAGAGAGAATCACATGTATGGCTAATCCTCAACCCTTTGCTTCGACGAAAAGGGGAGGGAAGGGGGAAAGGCAGTTTCCTGGGAAGTGCATTACAGCCTCCATCCACTGGAAGATGGGGATTATCATAAAAAAGAAATTGGCCTTTGAAAAAGGGAACTGCCCACAGGTAATGTAGGGCAAAAATTTGCTGGCCATTATTACAAAAATAAGTACCGGGTGAAAACGGACGGAAATGGAACTGAAGTTGACAGAAGAAAAACCTAAAAGAAACAAATTGAAAATACTAAAGTGGACAGAAGAAAAACCTAAAATGAATAATTCAAAAGATGTAAAAGTAGGGAAGACAAACATATTCCTGTTAAAGTTTGCCTGTAATTTCTGTCCGGTGATTGCAAGAATAATTTCTGCAAACGGACCTAAAAAAAAAAAACGATATCCTCTTTACTAACCAAATCTCTAGATACTTATGGATGGAACACAGAAATAAAAACTTTCAATGGAGCAAAGTTGACGTCACGAAATTGCATGAGGTTACTGATACGCAAGAAGTTATTTTCCTGACGCAACATTAACCCTTACAGGAGCCTAACGGTCGCACAAAACACATAAGAACATAAGAGGAAATTCTTCTGAAGGTAATTAAGAGCAACATAAGTACCACTCTACCTTTTTATATTTACCAGAACTGCTGCTGCTGCTCAATCCTGGTGAGACACAAACTCTATTAAGACTTGTAGGCCTAAGACTAGATCTCTATGATTAAAACACACCAAAGAAATATTACTTAAAATTTACAAAAGACAATGACTGAAGATGATGGTGATTTTACTCTAGGCCAATTTACATTATATTCACCAATAAGACCATAACCCATAAATTTCAGTTGCGAATTAAATCAATCATGCAAATCTGGAGATTAAATGTGACTGTGATAGAAGCGAGTTTCATTTAATTGCTAAGAATGTACCGCCGTTCAGTATTCCCTAAAGTTCACTTGAGAATCAGATAATATAATTTAGTCTAGTGTATAATACTCATTGAAGTATAAATGCTAACTTCACCCAGATCAAGCAAATACTAAGGGGTCTGGCTGAGAATGATTAACAGAAAATTGAGGGTGCCTGGCCAGAATGCTTATGTGTTATTTTGGGATTCCTCTCCATGTGGGAACGCTTTCATCTATCTACTATATAGTAGGTTTGTCATGTCATTTGCAAATTGCAGAGTGAAAACAAACCACCACCCCCTTCACTTGACCCGATTTTAATCGAAAGCTTTCAAACACATGGAAAATACATTATTACTCTTCTATAAAAACATTAATTTTTTAAAAATACACTCGGGACCTCTAACAGTCGGCTGGCTTTCGTCAAATGCTAACATTCAGCGAAGGAACAAACAGGACACATGTAACTGGTAATATAGGTAGCTACAACACCACCAAATCATACTAATAAGACTGGGCAGTAATAATAAGAATAGAATAGAATATAGAATTCAGGCCAAATGGCAAGCGCTGGGACCTATGAGGCCATTCAGCGCTGAAACGGAAACTGACAGTAAAAAAACTGAAAGGTGTAACAGGAGCTAAACTTCGCAGTTGCACTATAAATCAATTGTTAACAGGGCGTGTTAAGTTAGAAGGAAGAGAACATGAACGGAGGTACAGTAAAAGGAATAATGAAAGGGGTTGCAGCTGATGGCCGACGCGGGACACTGCAAAGAACCTTAAGTAATGTCTACAGTGCACCGCATGAGGAGCACTGACGGCACTTCCACCCGACGGGTAGCAGTAATAACAAAGAAACATCAATTTGACCTTACAGTAAATAATGCGGTCTTGCATGCATAATTAATTAGTCATCTGTATAAAACAAATAATAATCTCAGGTAATAATAATAACAGTAAGTTTGTAAATGTCTCAGGTTTATGACATCATTCATCTCGACTCCTTGAATACATTAAATCATCTTTTAGAGATTCGCGAAAAAACTCACTTGTTTATTACCAGCTGGCGACTGAAAGAAATACATATTATGACGACATTAAAACTGATAGAGATGCCCACCCTCTCTCTCTCTCTCTCTCTCTCTCTCTCTCTCTCTCTCTCTCTCTCTCTCTCTCTTGATCGATTTTTTTCCTTCCTACCAACAGAAGGCGAATAAGCTGGATAGAGGAAGGTTAAATCGGCCCTCATGAGTACGAAATTGTATTTCAGGCAAATATAACATATTCATTTACATGAATATAAAGTTCTGAAAGGAATGAAAAAATATTAGTCTTAATATTGTTCAGACGAAATCCTCTACTCTTATCGATGATGATGATGATAATAATAATAATAATGACAATTAAAAGCAACAGTAGTGTTAAAAAATATATTTTTAACACTTCTGTGGCATTTGTCAATATTATAGCCACGTCACAGAGGTTCCTTAGTTCAATAATAATAATAATAATAATAATAATAATAATAATAAATTTCTTAGGGTTCCCTTTCAGCGCTGAGTGACCTCATAGGTCCCGGTGCTTGGCCTTTGGCCTAAATTATATATTCAATTCAATTCTATAGCACTAATTTCTAGACGGAAACCTGAGTCCGAACCCGACAATCATCTCTTTACCTGTTTCATCGTCCTTTAGATTCAATTATAAATCTCGCCTTTAACAATGTTGCTGAATCCTATAATGATCTCAGCTGTGCACTTGGGTTTCTTCAACCCCAATCGATAATGTTATGGAGATCCGATCAATCATCTAAGAACCAACAGCCGCTCCATACCCAAGAACAAGGTCTGGACTAGAGACAAGCATACTCTCGACTCTGGGTAACGAGCTAGCAAACACAACTGCATCAAACACCTACCTCCACTTCCAGGACTACACTAAGTCAGTATATATATATATATATATATATAATATATAATATATATATATATATATATATATATATAATATATAAATATAAATATGTAAATATATATATATATATATATATATATAGTATATATATATATATATATACACATATATGTGTGTGTGTGTCTGTGTGTGTATGTATATGTATGCATGTATATATATATATATAAATATATATATATATGTGTGTGTGTATGTATATGTATATGTATATGTATGTATATGTATGTATGTATGTATGTATATATATATATATATATATATATATATATATATATATATTTATATACGATGACTGGTAAAAATGTTCTGTAACAACAGAATTCCATCTAATAAAAGGAGCCCATAAAAACACCAAAATGTAGAGAGAAAAGTACTATATTTCAGAGACTGCTCTCTCTCTCTTCAGGTATATGAATGAGAAAAGTTTACAGAAAAGGTGGTATTTATACCAAGAGATCCGTCCACAAGTAAGCCAATTTAGGTCACCCCCGCTGATAATCTTCCTTTAATCTTCTTAAGCGTTGGTTGAATGAAAACCTCGTCGATGACATCTGAAATCCACGCGCCCTTTATATGGTTGAAAATAGCCGAGTTCTGTTGTCCATACCTAACTGCCGTTTGTGTTGTATTAATCTCTGGGGAAGTGATTTACCTAAATCCGATGTAAGATTGGTCACAGTCCTGGCATGGGATCTCATAGACCCCAGTGTCCATTGGAGATGTCTTTTGTTGGACGTTAATCAGGGATTTGGCTAAGGTGTTTGGGTAGGTAAATGCAAAAAATGTTGGATTTCCCAGGGAAGGGTGTGGTTACTCTCTTAATCGTCTCCAGGTGAGGAATTTTTATTTTATTGTTGGGTGTGTCTCTGGTCTTGTCTTTAGGGGGTCGGTAGAAAATTATTTTGCTTGTTTTGCTTTGGAATTGCTTTTCTTACAATTATAATGGTCAGGATACTTTAAAGACGAAAGTTGCTTGCGAATTAGTTCAAATTCTTTTTCCAGGAAATCTGGGGAACAAATTCGTAAGGCTCTTAAGAATAGGTTGCTAGCTACACCTATCTTGATAGTAATGTCGTGATAGATATGTATATTCACATCCAAAATAATATATAGTGTATATATTTTATGTGTGTGTATTTATGTATATTCATACACATATATAATATATACATACATATATATATATATATATGTGTGTGTGTGTGTGTGTGTGTTTGTGTGTACACAAAATAAATTGCCGAGACAAAAGTGACATCGTGAACGCACTAGAGCACACCAATATAAAATACCATGAACACAGAGAGAGAGAGAGAGAGAGAGAGAGAGAGAGAGAGAGAGAGAGACTCCCCACTAATTAAAATCAAGAGAATTTTCATTTTCCTTAGCAGGTGCCTTAAAGGAACAAGACCGCGATTCTCATTATTAATTCGTAGGAAGTGGAATGGCTGCAGAGGATAATGAACTCGACGGCGTCTCCCAAGACGTGAGGAATGATTGAGAGACGTGAGGAATGAGCAGCAGACTCTCTAAGACAGTGGTTCTCAACCTGGGGGCCATGGTGGGCTGTTGCAAATTATACATTTCTAAATAATGTTAGCAATCTGAATTCCTTTTTAATTGATGAAGTTGACAATAAAATTTTTTACATAATAATATTATTAATTGAACTTTTCCCAACAAATTTTAAATTTGCCATTGTCCGCTAGTCTTTTGTAGTCTAGTGATGGAAGTTAAGCATATCACAGAAATCTATCAAATATAAGATAATTATGACTGTAAACTTCGTAATAAAGTAAGGATGTTCTCTTCACCAACATTTTATTTATTATATTTAACCTTTTTTTAGCGGGGTGGAATTTGGGAGTAAAATGAAGGGGAGCCACACGAATGTTAAGAATTCATGAAGGAGGGAATGGAGTGAATAAGGTTGAGAACCACTGCTCTAAGATTATCTGAAGATGGAAATCTCCTCCTTGCCTCTGGACCAAGGCGAAGGGAAGGAATGATGCACATGCTGTGGTGAGACGACGAAATTTAATAGGTTTTAATAGGGATGAAAAGGGTTGGAATATGTCAATAAAAGCCAAATTAGTTGTTAAAATAGACTTCATATGGTATAGGTTTTCCAAGGGATGAAGGGTTGGATATTATGTTAATAAAGGCAGATTAGCTGTTGAAATAAAATAAGACTTTATATTGTATATTTAGGGAAGAGAGAGCCCTTAATGTGAAATAGGGGCTCAACAAAGTGACAAGGGTAAATACAGAATGGTGGTAAAGAAAAAATTAAAGTTTATACATGGCAAAGCAAAGGTATTGAGAACGAAAGAAAGATCTTGATTTTGTAAGGCATATTAATATAGAGATGGTAAACAAAAACGCTAAGGCACATTAATAAAGAGGTTGTAGAAAACTCTAAACTCTCTCAAAACAATAAAATAAAATTCAGGGTATTTCAAGAAAAGTTAATCGCAGGAAGATGTAGCCAGCTGAAAAATATACCTTATGCGTAGTGCGTATAACCAACGGAACAGATATTGTGGAATGATTCATTCACAAACTAGGAGATTCTAATTCTAAAGACAATAGATTAAAGTTGATTTTGAAACTGTGCAAGTTTAAGCTGTCATTTTAAGAGATTTCCTATGAATATTGATATGTTTACTTTGTATAAAATCGACACAATATACCCCGATTTTAGGCAACTCTAGCGAACGTAATCTCTATCGACAGCGATGTAAACAATAAGTTTTAGGCCTATCACCGGATTAAAAAGAATAAAAAAAATTAAAACTTGGCATATGCACTCTTAAGATTACGGCAAAGACGATACCTGTTTAAATTTACAAACATTTCTGCAAAAATTACGGCCTACAATAATTAGTGATCAAGATATGGGCAGTACACTATAAACATCGATTATTTTATACAACTTTGGTACCTTTCATATGTAACGATTAAGGATAAGTGTCTAGACTCCCGAGCAAACTATTCTTTCCTAACATAAGTTATAATGCTGATCATACTTGGGTCCTTTTCCGTCATAATACCTTATTATCAATACGGATGAAAACTGACATCAACAGAATAAGAGATGAGATCAATCGGTCATAAAAAAAAATGTCTGCATAAAACCTCTCTATGTCCTGTCAAGGTGAATCCAAGGTCATGAGGAATATCCATCAGAGTTGAGGAGCCAAGGCACGTAGCCAACAGAATTAGTTAAATACTGTTACCAAGTCGCGTACAGACATGTAGTCTCTTTATACAACGAAAAGGCCATGCTCCTATCAGCTAGAATAGCCTCTATAATACAATATTTATTCGACGACCATAAATAATATAAAACCACTACGAAAATATAAAATACAGCTATAACTATTCTTTAAATAAGTGTCGTCTAACTTTGCAACACGTTCAAATTCCATAAAAAAATTGAGTTTATACACGTTCAAATTCCATAAAAAAAAATATATAGTATTATATATATATATATATATATTATATATTATAATATAATATATATATATATATATATATATATATATATATATATATATAGATATATATATATATATAATATAATATATATATATATATGAGTTTATATCAATACGACTTTATTCTATTTTCGGTGAAAGAAAATTTTAAGGATTAACTTGACAGTGCGTTTAACGTGCACAAATCTTGAAAGAAAATCCCATTTCGCCGTTGATGTTAAGAAAACCAGATTCTATTTTCGGTGGCAAGACGCCTTAAATAACAGCCCAAGTGGATTAAAAGTCACGCTATAGCGCCCAAAACAAGACACAAAACTGATCGTCATCCCCTTATTCCTCTTAATCTCATTCTCGGGAGATTCTCGGAAAATCGCCTTTGTTTCCTCTCCTCTGGAAAGCAAGGTCTGGAAAGTGCTTAGGACACCTGTGGTACGCTCCTTCCGTCGCCCCCAGTGACTGGAAGGGAGAGACATCTCATGCCACTTTATCCCCAGCAGGACATTAGAAATAGATGTTGAAAGTGTCAGGGAACATGAGCGCAATAACGAACACCACTCTCTAACAAAACTCCAGGTGGTTGAAGTGACTGGAAGGGAAACACCTTTATCCCCACCTGGACATTAGAAAATGATGTTGAAAGTGTGGAGCGATGTCATCCACTACAACAATTAATATTGACCTACCATGCTAATTCATGAGTTTAATTTTACAACGACCAATTCACCTTCAGGTCTGGACCCAAGAACAGTTTTTTAAATTTACTAGACCTGGAGAAATCAGAACAACAATGAAGGAAGCAGACCCCTGTCTTTAAAGGAAACCCCCATACCTGTCCATGAGTCGTGATTAAATGTTCTGTAATTCTAGGATAACTATAAGGTTAAGAGACGTCTCAAGGTTATTTTGAAGATACGGCGCCATTCTGGATAACATAGTTAGGTACAATCACTTCACAGTAGATATTCGTCTGCTATATCAAAGCAGTATCCCTTGAATTCTAAGCCACTGGTCTGTGTAGTGGAATATATAGAGTTTAGCCCGAAGGCCACGCACTGGGACCTATAAGGTCATTTGGCGCTGGAAAGGAAGCGCTGGAAAGGAAACTGACGGTAAGTACTAGGTTTGAAAGGTGTAACCAGAGAAGAACCTTGCATTTTGCACTAGGAAATAATTGTTTGGAGAGGGTGGGTAGCTAGATGGCAGAAAGATATTATGAATGAAATTACAGTAAAAGGAATAAAGAGGGGTTGCAGCTAGGGTCCGAAGGGACACTACAAAGAACCTTTAGTAATGCTTACAGTACACCCCGTGAGGTATTCCTTCTGTGGTCTTGATATACTTTAACGCTCAATGGTGGTCCCCTACTTTCCTCTGTAATGAAAAATCATTTAACCTTTACACCACACTAAAAAACAAACGAATGTTGCCCTTTGTAGTCTTATAGTTCGCATTATTATTTGATCTGCCAACTTCTCTTAGTATTGCTTGTGTGGTTTGACTGTTGTCATGTAAGCACACTTTTGAATGTTGTGATACCACTTCTGACAGTCTGTGAGTCCATAGTCAGATAATCATTTCTCATTTGCACGGTCTCACACAAAAGCGGTATTCACAACTCACGCTTCTTTATGACCTGTTATCCACACTGCAGGATAACAGGTCATAAACACACATTAGCAATTCATCGCACATATCAAAAACAAGTCAACGAACGACTCATTGGTAGCCCTAAAACACTGCCAAAGATTCGTTGTTAGAATATCTTCCAATATTGGCACGCTCAGGCTTAGACATTTTCATTTGATTTGATAGACTGACCTCATTCGAGATGTATCCCTTGATCCGAGTTTGTTTGAGATATCAATATTTCTCTCGCTGACTTACCCTCCCGTCTTCCCTGTGATTCACATTCATTTCAATTTAAAGTGAACTCCCTTGTCCCAGTCAGTCCCAATGCGCGCTCTCTCTCTCTCTCTCTCTCTCTCTCTCTCTCTCTCTCTCTCTCTCTCTCTCTCTCTCTCTCTCTCTCTCTCTCATTTTTAGACTTTTAAAATTTGTAAATGTTAGTATTATCAGGTCCTTTGAATAAAAATATTTTCTGGTAATATGTTAATGACATTATTACGTACTGAAATTAATTTAAGTTTTATAAAACATGAGAATTAATGTCATCACTGAGACGAACTAATAAGGCAACTGGAAAAAAAATTAACAAAGAGAAGTCTTGAAACTAAAACACAAAACTTTCATACTAAAACCTGAAGTAGGAAATTAACACCGAGTTTTTGGAAGCTATGTTTAAGGGCTGAGAGAAATCACAGAGTATCGGGATGAAGAGAAATCAGTTATGGAAAAATATTTGCATGTGACGAAAATTGTTATCTTAAAGAACTGAAATCCAAAGGGGCCGATGATAATTTTCAATGGGAAGTTAAGTTCATTCATAAAACCAGACATTTACGATGTAAACTTTATATGTTTGGTATGTTAAAGACTGACACTAAGTGCTAAGAACTTTTATAAAGAGAGTACTAACCTGAGAATGATGTTACAGGTGTACTTTTTATAAGTAAGAGCTGATGCCACTGGTTAAGAAACCATGGTGTGAAACGACACAGAAAAGTTTGACTGTTTTAAAGGCGTTCCTAAACTCGAATACTGAAACACATCCTGTTTCTTCTTAATAAATTTCATTGTCTTTTATAAACAGGGTAAATAAAAGAGGAAGGCAAAGCCGAATAAATACACTACAAAAGAAGACGATTATTGAGTTCTGTTCTTTGTTACGAAAAAAACATCTCCAAGCACTAGTTGAATTCTTTACTTAATTTGTATGCTGCTAATGTTATTGGTTCCAATAATTACTGTCCAAGTTGCTGTTTTACGGTGATGTAGCACTGAGTGTCGAAGAATCTAATGCAAAAGATATCCGATGGATATATCTTAAACAACATGAAACAATGTTCTGAAACCGTAACTTCTAAATTAAACTATAATACACTTATGACCTTCGTAGGGTGGAGGGGAATCAACATGTTCGAACATGTTCGCCTCTCTCTCTCTCTCTCCATACATGCATACATATATACATATATACATCTATATATATATATATATATATATATATACCTATATAATATATAAATATTTATATATATACACGTAGACATGCATACACACAATATATATATATATATATATATATATATATATATATATATATATATATATATATATATATATATACAAACAGAATCAGATATGCAAGAAATAACATCAACTGAAAACTCAATCATTTATTTCACAAGCTTATTTTCTGAGACTGGCAAAGGTTTCTAGCCTCATAAAAAAAAAAAAAATAAAGAGAGAGAGAGAGAGAGAGAGAGAGAGAGAGAGAGAGAGAGAAGACTGCTGAAAACTGCATTATCAATCCGATCCCGATAACCGAGACAGACGAAAGACTGAATAAATGAACCTGGCTTCTTATGACTTTCCTTCCAGTCGGGTCAGCACAGACGCGGAATCTATATAACTCCATCCGGAAGTGATAAAGAAACTGCGCCTTGTTGACAGCTTTTGAATTGAAGAAAATGAATGTGAGCAAGTGACGTCAAGGGATTCAGAAGCCTGATGAAGGAAACTGTGCTAGAGGTTTACGAAGAGGATTTATAATAAACTGGAGTACATTCGTAATATCACTATGCTACCTTCTACTTAGATTTCTATTGAATTTGTTCTCTCTCTCTCTCTCTCTCTCTCTCTCTCTCTCTCTCTCTCTCTCTCTCTCTCTCTCTGGTACGTTGTAAAGATACGGCAATATATTTTATTTCTCTTTACAGGAGAGACTATAGCAATGTATTATTATTAAGATAATTTGCTGCTAATAAAGTGAGTACTTAATCTCTCTCTCTCTCTCTCTCTCTCTCTCTCTCTCTCTCTCTCTCTCTCTCTCTCTCTCTCTCTGGTCCGTCGTATAGATACAATAACATATTTTATTTCTCTTTCCAGGTGCGATGTTTTAATATTAAGATATTTGCTGCTAATAAAGTGATTACTTAAGCCTCTCTCTCTCTCTCTCTCTCTCTCTCTCTCTCTCTCTCTCTCTCTCTCTCTCTCTCTCTCTCTCTCTCTCTGGTACGTTGTAAAGATACGGTAATATATTTTCTCTTTACAGGAGAGACTATAGCAATGTATTATTATTAAGATAATTTGCTGCTAATAAAGTGAGTACTTAACCCTCTCTCTCTCTTCTCTCGTCTCTTCAACTCCTCCCTCCTCCACCGGTCAGCTCTCTCTCCTAGTCTCCTCCACCTCCTCCTCTCTCGCTTCTTCTCCCTCGTCTCTCTCTCTCTCTCTCTCTCTCTCTCTGGTACGTTGTAAAGATACGGTAATATATTTTATTTCTCTTTATAGGAGAGACTATAGCAATGTATAATTATTAAGATAATTTGCTGCTAATAAAGTGAGTACTTAATCCCCCCTCTCTCTTTCTAATTCTCTCTCTCTCTCTCAGTCTCTCTCTCCTCTCCTCTCCTCTCATCTCTCTCTCAGTCCGTCGTATAGATACGATAATATATTTTCTTTCTCTTTCCAGGTGCGATGTTTTAATATTAAGATATTTGCTGCTAATAAAGTGAGTACTTAAGCCCCTCTCTCTCTCCTCTCTCTCTCTCTCTCTCTCTCTCCATCCTCCGCTCTCTCTCTCTCTCTCTCTCTCTCTCTCCGTTTTTAAAACTGGTGCCCTTGAAATTCCTAAGGCGTGGAGTGACAAAGCACTGCGCAAGCATCCACTGGAAAAAGCAAAAAATGGATTCGTACTCAATTGCCCAGAGGGCCGCGTGAGTGCGTCTGCGCAATCGCATCCATACCTTGCAACCCAGCTATTCATTAAATGCAAAATTCCGTTAAATAACTCCCGAATTTCTGTTGTCCTGTATATGATTAAGCTGCAACTTACGGATTAAATCAACTCCAGCCCAGTTGAAACCGGATGCGATTAAGGCCGGCCATGTGCACTACTAACAAGGAATAGCAATGCGCTACTGTCAATACAATGGACTGCAACTATATCTAGAAATTTTTAGAATATGACTTATTTACTTACACACACATACTATATATATATATATATATATATATATATATATATATATATATATATATATATATATATATATATATCAGGCATATCCTACAATTCCTAGATATAATTACAGTCCACTGTATATATATATATATATATATATAATATAATATATATATATATATATATATATATATATATATAAATATATATATATATATATATATATATGTACATATATACATATATATATATACGTTATATATAATATATATATATATATAATAGTATATTATAGTGCGTGTGTTGAACGGATATAATATATAATGTACATTATAAATCTATGTGCACCATAACTGATAACATGGCGGGAACTTAGTAACAGCTCTAACCAATTTCCCGTCAAATGATTTGCGTTTTCTCTATATGCTTGATGGAGATTCATACAGCTTAGTCCGTAACTTCCGACGGAAATAACCAATTGTTGAGAAATCAAAATCTGTTCTCCTCCCCCTACACCCCCCCCCCCCCAACTCCCACATCCACCCGGAATATCTTTACTATCGACTTCATCAAGGTTAAATTCATATGTCACAATCTAACTAAAATATCTCCGGAACCTTTTTTTTTTTTTTTTTTTTTTGGTTTTTTTTTTTTTTTTTTTTTTTTTGAGCTACTTACAGACTGGGTGAAGCAAGTAGCGGGTACGCACTTCCACCCGACTCGGATAGTCATGTGTGTTGCAACTTGCAATGCCATTTCACAGAAAAATGGGTTTTTATCACGATAGTATTTTGACATTTTCACTGTGGAAAGACTGATAGGTATAATTGCTAAGCAGAATCTCATTAGTTGGTGAAGTAGATTTTCCATAATTTTGAATAATGTAGTTGTTATTCGTCGCTGACGACCAAATCGCGATGTTGAAATCACAAAACAAAATCAATAAGCAACAAATTGGTCTATCGTTCACTTACAATAAAACATTAAGTTACCCATAATTACAAACATATGTTTGGTTCACCAATGTTTGTCAAGCACTTCGCGGGTTTAATACTTAGAAGCTAATCCAAACCAATACAACTTGTCGTATCTTTGGTTCTATGCGCTAAGAATCCAGAATATATTCCACATTAGCGATTGAAGCAGGACTCTGTTGATAAATGAAATTGAATATGTGTGTCATGCCGATAAAATATGATTGTACTATTTATTCCATGTATGCGAATGCGTACAAGTGCCTGTGTGTGGTGTCATGAGTAAAAAAAAAATAAATAAATAAAATAAAAAAAAGTATAATGGAAGCATTCCATTGTCATTTATCTGCTTCCATAATGGCATATAATTCTCGTGGCTCAGCATAACTAACTCCCAAGCTAAATATGAACTCAATTGTCCACAACGTCTAGATGGGTAGATGTGGAACGGATAGTCTGCCAGTTTTGCGCAGTTCGCTGCGGAGGTGGAATGTGGACAGACCAGGTGACGAAAACGACTACAGACAGAGGAGAGAGAGAGAGAGAGAGAGAGAGAGAGAGAGAGAGAGAGAGAGAGAGAGATTCATAAAAAAGTAGTGTGCAACCTCATAAGAATATTTTAAAACATAGTGTACATCATAAGAATATAATATATATATATATATATATATATATATATATAATATATATATATATATATATATATATATATATATGTGTGTGTGTGTGTGTGTGTGTGTGTATGTATGTATGTGTGTGTGTGTGTGTATGTGTGTGTGTGTGTATGTGTGTTGTGTGTGGTGTGTGTGTATAAACAAATTCACAGACGTCAGTGTATAGAGAAAGGTACTTTTAAAAATGGAGAATTGCCGTCTTGATCTGCCTATTCACAATTCGCCAGCCCCCCCACCCTTTTTTGGGGGGATGTTAACGCGAGAAATGCCCTATTACCCTCAACAATATATACAGTCGTTTTAATACATATTCATAAGTAAATAAAAATACATTTTGAAGCCTAATCATAAATAATTTCTCAATCCCCGAAAACTTCATTTGCCGATTCTTAATCTACACAAAATTATGAATGACCCACGATTCCAAAACTAAAATATAAAGACAAAGGCATTTCCCAGTTCTAATCACCGACGAGTCGAGGAGAATGAATGTCTTTTTAAACGAACTTTTTGAGGGAACAGGGTGGTGGTGGGGTCGGTGGGGGGGGGGGGGGAGTGGGGGGGGGGGGGGGGAGTGGATGGCTAATTCTCTGGGTAGAGGCAAACGTGGCTTGGTTGCAATTTTTTTTGGGAAGGGGAAAGATGGAGACAGAGAGGGAGATGGGGGGGGGGGGTAACAACTATGGAGATATACAACCACCACCACGGGTATGATCCCTTAATGCAAAACGCAACTTTATCACTTTTTCCCCGAGAAGGAGGAGCGAATTCAAATTTACTCAGCCTGAACTTCGTGTGTAGAAACCCGACTACTACGGTGGATGCGAGCATTAGCTAACCGAGTTAGCGTTTATGCGCCAGAAGCAGCAGCAGCAGCAGCAACCGGGGAAATTGGAAATGACTCAAACGAGTCTATGGACCGGGGTAAACTGCATGGAAGGCGGAAGACGAATAGACCGCGCGGCTCAGGGCACCGAATCCTGCTTTTCCCAGATGAATTTACGAAATAATTTTCTTGAAATATATACCGTTCTGTCTGAACAGTGGATGTTTAAACCTTTACATTTATTAACCGATTAAAATGACTCAAGTGTGTTAAGGGTAATAGGGCACTTTCTCGTGTTACCACAAAAAAAAAAAAAATGTCAATAGGCAGATTAAGACGGCAATTCTCCTTTTTCAAATAGTACCTTTCATTATACAAAACTGGCGTCTGTGAGTTTTGTATATATATATATATTATATAATATATATAATATATATATAAATATATATTATATATATATATATGTATATATTTTTTCTATATATCTATATATATATATTGTATATATATAATATTACATATATATTTATATTATATATGTATTATATATAATATGGTATATATATAATTAACCTATTATATATTTCTTATATAATATATTTACTATATAGATATATATGTATGTATAATGCATTCAGTATTTTGCGTTTGTTTGCGGTAAAATGAAACAAACTAGAAGTTTAAGACAGAGAAATTATCCTCGGGTTAGCATGTACACCCTGAGCTACGGCAACTACGTACTTATTGACACTCTCTCTCTCTCTCTCTCCTCTCTCTCTCTCTCTCTCTCTCTCTCTCAGATCTGGAGCTTACGCTACCTTGGGAACTTGAGGGAATCTTTAAGGAAAAAGAATTATTGAATGTTGACGAAAACATTTCAGACGAAGGTTTAAAAAAAAAAAAAGAAAAAAAGAAAGGACATCCTGACGCGAGTCCTTTTAAAAGCATGACCCTTCAAAGAAACTCGTCCTCTCTCTCTCTCTCTCTCTCTCTCTCTCTCTCTCTCTCTCTCTCTCTCTTCCTTCTCGGAAGAGGAAGGACCTAAGAACTGGAAGATAAATGAAGACCATAAAATCCCGAGTGAAAGCAGGAGAGAAGAAAGAATAACAATAGACTGATTTTCCAGTTCACCAACTACACAGGACATCCGAGAAGAGAAGCCTGGACAAGTGTTAGGCTGCCAAAGGAACGTGGAAGCACGGAAGCCAAATGCTCGGGGAAAAAAGGGGGGTTCTCAGAAGCACAGGAAAATAATGTGAGAGAGAAAAACACTTATTCTTTTATCTGAGAATGACAGACAGACAGACAAACAACAGAAGGGCAGTGATCAAGTGGTGAGGATTAAGAGATTAACAGAACACACCTTTTTCAACCATTTTCATTTCATAAATTATTAATGCACAAAACATGGGTAAAACATGGGTAATGTATTACTTGAAATACAGATAAAACACGAAAATGTTAAAATATTGCGGGGTTAATTCTGAGCCATAATGTGGCAATTATACTATCCAAAATAAAATTTCAGATATCTTAATGAATAAGCGAATAAAATAGTAGAAAAGCAAGGCAATTTATCTCTGTTCTGGAGAAATATAAACCTAAGACAAAAAAAAAGGAAGACCCCAATTTTTCCTCTTATAGCAAGACAATTTATTTCTATTCTGAAGAAATAAAAACTCAAGAATAAAAAAATGAAAGCAGCCAACTTTTCCTCTTATATCAAATGCCACTGAAATCGGAATATTGTTAAATGCACTAATTATGACAGAAGATTTGTAAGTATACTTTACAAAATGGAAAGAAACAGGGTTTAAAAGATATCTGAGCATCTCAGAGGCGTGGTCGATATGGTCTTGGCTTGCCACCTCGGTGGCCGCAAGTTCGATTCTCGGGCATTCCATTGAGGTGTGACAGATGTGTATTTCTGGTGATAGAAGTTCACTCTCTTCGTGGTTCGGAAGTCACGTAAAGCCGTTGGTCCCGTTGCTGAATAACCACTGGTTCCATGCAACGTAAAAACACCATACAAACAAACAAACAGATATCTGGAAAGGAAACACAGATGTAGGAAAAAAGCGAAATTGCCTCATAAACACAGGCGGAAAAGTAAACTGATAGAAAACGTGAAAAACGTACACATGTCACTAATATCACAATAAGGAGACAAGCAGAAATAGTGTTTTACCAAGATTAATTTTTAACCAGCAAGCTATAACATAAAAGCAAAATAATGCTGAAACTTAACTGGTAACACAGTACGCCATCATCTGTCGAACGCTTTCGAAATCCTCAAGCGATACCATAAAATTTCCCGAAAAGTTCTGGCGAGGAAGAATAACAATAGATCCGCCAGAGTCAAGGGAGAATCATAGGTGCTTCTTCTCTCCTTGGAAACCGAAGCTGGTGATCTAAGCAAACGCTCAGGCGAATCAGAATTTTCGAAAGAAGAGCAATGTGTGTCAAACGGATAACAAACATCGCAAAGGTTACTAGGTTTCACTGCGTTAACCTTTTCACAAATGCCCTAACCAGCATCTTTTAATGCTGGAAAAAAAATGTGACTGGTATATTCCATGTATATGACCCTAAGCTGAAATTATCATCATCATTATTATTATTATCATATAATAAGGTCGCTCGCAAGGAGAGAGAGAGAGAGAGAGAGAGAGAGTGTGTGGAATGCTATGCAGTGGAATGGAACATAGCGTTTAGGCCAAGCACTTGGACCTATAAGGTCATTCAGCGTTGGAGAGGAAATGGAAAGTAGATAGGTTTGAAAGGCCTAACAGGAAGAAAACGTCGCAGCTGCACTATGAAACAGTTGTTAGGAGAGGGTGGATAGCAAGATGGAAGAAAGATAATATGAATGGAGGTACAGTAAAAGGAATGAAAGGGATTGCAGCTAGGATTAGAAGAGACGCTGCTAAGAACATTTAGTAATGCCTACATTGCACCCCTAGAGGTGCACTGGCGGCACTATTCCCCCCACCCTTACGAGAGAGAGAGAGAGAGAGAGAGAGAGAGAGAGAGAGAAGAGAGAGAGAGATGAGATGAGATGAGATTCCTCTTTACGTAATACTAGACCATTTACACATCGACTAATCTTTTCACTTTTAACGCATTCCGGAAAAGCGGAAAAATATATCTGCGCCATGAACATCTGTCATTTGCCTCAATAACCAGGCTCGAGGTCTTGACAATTACTGCAAATGGAAATTTCAAGATGAACCACTATGTTGGTAAGAGGCTGAATCGCAGTGGCAGCTGGATTAAACTTCTGAAGTCATAATCAGAAAAAAATACCTGGTAAGACAAAGAGGCTCCAACAGAGAGAGAGAGAGAGAGAGAGAGAGAGAGAGAGAGAGAGAGAGAGAGAGAGAGAGAGAGAGACTTATCAAAATAGAAGGAGACTGACGAACAGTATTTCCTTAATTGTTAGAGAGATTGACCTAGATTTCAGACCTGCAGGAACTAAGAAAAGAAAAAGAAAAGTATAATTTTTTTTTTCTTTTTTGCTGGAAGAAGTTCACAACTTTAGCCTTTCAGAGGATTCCTTGCAATCAAAACTGGCAAATGCAGGAACTTGGACCTCGACCTGCAAATTTAGAAGTAATGCAATCAGAAGTGAAAATCCATTCACGGAAAAGTTGTTTTACAAAAATCAACCAAAAAAAAAGGAAGACGAAAAATGTTATCAAAGAAATCCTTACACAATATAAAGAATTTTACTGACAAAGTGGAATGAGATACACGAAATTGAAATCACAAAACGACAGACCCGAGAAAAGCACGATTACTTTCTCCTCATCTCCGTCGACGGCAGCACACCTGATCCAGAACCTTGTGAATAGACTTTAATTTCACTCTTAATTAAACTCACCTTTGTAGAAGAAAGGCTGGAATTCAGATGGTGGGAGGGGAGGGAAGGGAAGGGAAGGGAAGGGAGGGTTAAAGAGAAAGCCATATGAGATGGCTGGCACATAATGAATCAACTTGCAAAGTAGGAATACGATGACGCAGTCCCCGGCCTCCCCCCCCCCAAAAAAAAAAGGATTGCCATTTGTCCACGAAACGGAGAAGCAAGAGCCTTGTGAATCATGATGCAGTGGCTGCAGAATCCATACGTCCTCGCAGCCCATTATGAAAAAGCATTGTGTACAGCACACACACGCGAGCACAGCAACAATGCTGCAAAACTGCGTAGTATTATCTACGGCAATGCATCAATGAATTCTCCTTTGTATGTGGGAGTCTGCACGGAACCGTCAAGGTCACGGCGTTTGACCTTCAAAAACCCGTCACCAGGTTGATGGAAGGGGAGGGATGGAGGGAAGGAGGAGGGGGTAGTCGGGAGGGGGAGGAAGGGGAGTCTGCCTCCGGGCCGGTCTCCTCCGTCAACTCCTCTTCCCACAATCCTCCTCCGTACCTTATCCTTCTGGTCCTCCGGCCGCTGCCCTACTACTACTACTACTACTACCTCCTCCCTCCGGTATCTCCTCCAACCCCTTCCTGTGCCCTTGGCTCCTCCCCCTTCAGGAGCAGAGACGGCACAACCACAGCCCCTCGGAACATTCCTTGCGCCTCTCCTTATCGTCAGCAGGAGGATCCCACACCACTTTTAGATGTACTTAAAATACGCACTTCCTCTGCCAAACGCTCGAGAGACCTCATAAACACACACACCTTTTTTTCCCCCTTTTTTTTAATCACCCGATTCTAATTAGGGAGCTCAAGCAGGCACGTAAACGTCGTCGTCCAATCATTTAAAAGACCCCAGTCTTCAATTTCATTAATTATGCAGAAGGGACTCTTAATATTCAACTCTTGCTTTAGGCATTTGGTAAATAAATAAATAAATAAGGCTGCAGGATTTTAGGGGAAAAAATTATATATATAAAAAAAAGGTATTGATCCCACATTCCAAAGCGGTGGGACGGAGTAAAGTTGCACAACTCCTACGATGTCAAGATCCTGCAGAGCAAAACGAACATACTTTTTATACAACAGAGCACAAAAACCCTGCGCTTTTAGTATTTAAACTAAGGAACTTCAAAAGTGCCTTTCCATTATTAATTACATTGAAACAAAACGTAATTTCATTGACAACATATACCTAAAGCATAAATTTTAATAATTTTGTTGCAAAATCACGCATCTATAACGTACGTTTAAAAAGTATTAAAAAGGGGTACATCTCAACTCATTACGTTGCAAACTCTAAGTCCTATTTTAATTAGCATGTGCGAACCAAACATTAGCATCTTCAGGAGTTTTTAATTAACGATATTTTGTTCTGCCTTTACTGGATTCTCGTTCCCTCGTTGGGATAGCAGCAGCTATAGTGGATTCACATCACCCGTGCATCTGATGTCCAGGCAGGTCCTTTACGGCGCTCCTGATTGGCTGTTGATAAGCCAATCACAGGACTGGAAACTCTCAGTCTCTCGAGAGAGTTCACATAGGCAGGATAAGCCAATGACAGGGCTGGAAACTCTCAGTCTCTCCAGAAAGTTCACATAGGCAGGATGTACGTTCTACTTCTCCTGAAGGATACGACTTTCAGGAGATATGGAACATACATCCTCCCTATGTGAACTCTCTCGAGAGACTGAGAGTTTCCAGCCCTGTGATTGGCTTACGAACAGCCAATCAGGAGCGTCGTAAGGGACTGGCCTAGACGTCAAATGGATGGTTGATGTGAATCATCTATAGCTTCCTATTATCTCGCTGTTAACAAACAGGTTGGAAGAAGTGGGAGTTTCCTTCCTCCTATGAAGGGCGATATTCATTTCAGTTATTCCTTCATGAATAATGCATCAAGTTTTCATCGACTAGATTACTGTATTGCCGAGGGAAATAAATAGTGCACATTACGTCATGCGAAGAGCGAGATCTAAACTCCAAACTACTCCTCTCCCATCGTGAGCAGAGAGAGGCAAAGCACACATCCAAACCGACTTTTACCATCTCCCCGCGGGACCGGCAATGCTATTTCCTACTTCAAATGTCACTCCTGCCCACGACACTGGAGGAATGTTCCTTAATCGACGCATCAGAAGCCGAAAACTGACGTTTAATGGCCATGCTGACACCCGCCGGCAAGAAAATACGTCGGCCAGAAAAAAGCCAGATACGCTTCTCGTGTGAAAAGTGTCGCTCGAATGAATTATCCAGGGTAGAGGAGATGTACGTAGGGGGACTCGAGAACATTAACCGAGCAAGGAAATGATTTTTTTTTTTCTTCTATTTTTTGTGCCTATTACATCAACGCGAGTAGTCACGGTCTCATCATTTTTGTGCATAAATCTATGCGTGTTTGCTCTCTCTCTCTCTCTCTCTCTCTCTATATATATATATATATATATATATATATATATATATATATATATATATATTATATATATATATATATATATAATTTATAAATGCACACCAGATTGGATGGGAATGTGGGAATAGTTTCCCGTTTCAGCAATCTTTGTGAGTGCGCATTTGACAGGATATACCCACAAACAATATATATATATATATATATATATATATATATATATATATATATATATATATATATATATATATATATATATATCAACACTCCTTTTTTCCCTGTAAGTGGGTGGCTCTGCAAATACGGCACTAGTCCCTGCCAAGTTCACCAGGAACTAAACTATTGAGTCACGGAAGTACCCCTGCCTAGGCTGAGAAATATATCGAAAGCAAATATGTACATCGATAACATCGCTTCCATTTTTCTAACACCACCACAGATCCCGCAAGCAGCCCATCATCTCCTTCCACGTCGAGAACTTTGGCAATTCAAACCTCAGTAACTTGGCAATACCTCTAAGTTTCTCCTCATTTTCCTTCCAGGATGTCTGGTGTCGTTAAGGAAAAGTCTAATAGGAACGGGCAACATAATCAACTTTCCTGGCCTAAACCCGAAGAGAAAGAGAACTGAGAAAGAAAAATAAAAGGGAAAAAAAGATGTGTTAACTTGTTTAGTCATGAAGGAAGTAAATGACCTCCTCCCTGTTAAGGCAAGAAATGTTTTAGTTCGAAAAAATACGAGTATAAATGTTTTTTATTATCCTTCCCCGAGACCCACTTTTCCACCACTTCAGTCGTTTTCGTGTCTATAAATAAATTCCAACTCCATCATAAAGACTACGAACCATCCTCAAAACTCTGTCTTTACACCACACGTCCTCAATAACCTAGAAATGGCATTTCTCTCAATACTAGCAAAGGCTTTTTCTCTCGTTATGATGTCTACAGAATAACATATAGAAGACCAGAATATGGTCTTATGTTATACTACCGAAATTCAATTGATTAACTCCTCTGTATGAAAAGCACATTCCTTTTCTGTTCAAAACTTTGTTTTGTGCCTTTTACAATGACAAAAAATCTCTTATCTTTTCGCATAAAACCTCTCTCGATTTAATTTTCAGTTTCTACCTTTTAGTTTGCTTCACTCAATTCCACGCAGCTTTATCAAAAATGTCTATTTTGTACTGACCGCATTGGCTCGATCATGGTAATACGCTTGGAACAGGCGTTCTCCTAAATTAATCCTCTTTTTAGCCTCCATTGTAGCAAGGAAGTAACACCAACCAGTTATTAAATAACCGGCCTACCTAACTTGACTTTCATTTACATACAGATCTAACACATCATGAGCCACCTCAGTGATCTTAAAACTATTTTTCTTATATTGTTAGTACACGAGAAGACAGAAAAGGAGAGGCTATCTTAAACCCATTTTCGTGTATTCATAGTATACGAAAAAAAGAGAAAAAAAAGGAGTAGAAGTGAGGCTATCTCTTAATACCAAGACCCATTTTCGTGTATTTTTAACATACGAAAAAAAGAGAAAAGGTGAGGCTATCTTTACCCATTTTCGTGTATCCATAGTATACAAAGAGAACAATTGAGGCTATCTTTAACCCACTTTTGTGTATTTTTAGCATACGAAAAAAAAGAGGAAAACTGAGGCTATATTTAACCCATTTTTCGTGTATCCATAGTATACGAAAACAAGAGGAAAAGTGAGGCTATCTTTAACATACTTTTCTCATATTCTTCTTCTACGAGAAAAGAGAAAACAAGAGTCCATTCCTTTTCTTCACAGAAATGCTCTGTGAGCACAGCTTGGCCTGTACCACCGTTCTTTCGAAAAACGAAAGAAAATAGCTATGACTAAACTTTTCAACACAGCGTTGGACAGCTCTGATGAAAAGCCACCAGTGTACTACATTTTTATCAAAATTATATTCCCTCTCAAATAAATATCACTGGTGTCGTACAAAACGCACTTAATTTTCTTCTATAAAAGTTTAATTTAATGCCATTACCCCTTCTTAGTCGTTGGTTTTCAATCAGAGTCAAATCAAGGCAATTTGCCAATCGACTTTCAGAGACACAGCTGGTATTTTATATATCTTTAAACCTAATATTATTATTATCATTTTTTGCAGGATTCTGCCCATATCCATAACTCTCCCACCTCCTACTGACAAAAAAGATTTAACTTATTCTTTTTATATCCTGACAAAATTCTCTCGCCTTATCCCGTTCACAAGAAGGTTTTAGTTTCTTTGATGTGTTGCTAATTACTTATACCATAAGTTTTAGCTATTTTTTTTATATCCTGGCAAAATTCTCTCACCTTACCCCATAAAAAAATGTTATAGTTTCTTTGATGTGCTGCTAATTACTTATAAAACAGAGGGACGAAATATCCTCTATCAAAATTATACTGTTTATGTACCATGCTATATCTAACTTGGCACATCTTTAAGACTAAGATTTTTCCTTTAATAACTAGAAAGTGTAAATAATTCTTGCTCTACTGCTTCCGAGAAATTATCATTATTTCAGAACTTTACTAACTGAAAATGAGATTCTACTTGTCGGCACTAAATTTCCCAAGCAGTAAATAATGTTCAAATATACTTATTTCCCATTCTAGAAATACCGGTTTGCCTGACTTAGCAGCGTTAATCGATCTTCATGTTCTATTTTGTTATCAACAAATTCAACAAATTTTGTTATCAACAAATTGAATAATAATAATAATAATAATAATAATAATAATAATAATAATAATAATAATAATAATAATAATAATAATAATAATAATAATAATAATAATACAACGCACTATGAATTCAAAACTATACACTGATCTAAATCCCGAATGACAATAATCTCTTCTACATCAGGGTATTTCATCTTCAAAAGGACAATTGCATCAAAACCAATAACTTTGAATTTTACAAACCCAAGACTGGCACCGAAGCAAAAGAATGTCATATCAAACACCCCAGTTTCTATAACAGTAACTGCCAATTGTAATGTACGACAACAGCTATTGTGCTCGATATCCTGGTCAGCTGACCCGATATGATCGCAATCAAGAAATGCGTCACGAACTGAATAGACTGGAATGAAATCATTGGTGTCAAAGTACGAAGCTCATAACCACTTCAACTGCAACAAAATTTACACACACACACACGCAATATACTAATAATAATATATAATATAATATATATATATATATATATATATATATATTATAGATAGATATGTAAGTATATACTATACTATATATATATATATATAATTATATATAATATATATATATATATATATAACATGCTGCATCAAGAAAGCTAGATTCTGTAAGAATGCATTTTCTCAGTTAGACTTAGCAACCACATTCCCAAATACCAAAACACGAAGCATGTTTACGTTGCATAACAACAAGTACATAATGTTATTACGAAAGAGGAAAATGTCGGCTGCCAAATTTATGTATTTATGCTTTAAACCCTTAGGGAAATCCAGAGATATTAGCTGACATAGGAAGTTTATACTAATGTACAAAATGGTGAAAAATAGTTTTTTTTTTTTTTTGGTAGATATTCATATCTGATCAATTGTTGTGGGACTGGAGTTTTCAACTTCAAAGCAATAACTGGAAAACAGAAAATTACCAAATTGTAAAATTTACTGCTGGAAACTTCATGTGGAAATTGGTTGTACATTAAAATCGAACGAAACGCAATTGCAATGTTCTAGTCAATGTGAGAATAAGAACAGATTCATTACCAATACAGTAGAATTCTATTACTAAAATATAATATACAGAAAGCATTACCTTTTCTACAAAAATGAAACTCGACAGGATTCGAATGGGAAACGGAAATTACGTCGCGAGATTCTTGCTGGACACATTTGGTAAATTGAAAAAAAAAATAAATATATAAAAAATAAAAGAAAGGACGGTGAAAAATATTTGGTTGGCGAAACTCGGAAACTAGGAAGGGATGATCATGACAAATGTGAGCCTGAAAAAGAACGGAGAGGACGAGCTGGAACAACGAATCAGATTACAACCCAGGCTCTGCTTGATATGGCAGGAGAGAAGTGGAGGTGACTGAGAGGAGAAGAAAAAGGAAGGAAAAAAAAACACTCGACTGTCACGAGGCCATTTAAAATGTCTGTGAAGTCGTGGATAAACCTCGTTACTCTGAAGTCTGGATCCAAGCTGTGTGTGTGTTTTCAGAAGTAAATTTCTCCATCCTTTATTGGATTTTAAGGACAGTTAATCCAGCAGAGTCGATTTAGGATGTAAATTCTTCAAAAAATATATTGTGTGAGTACCGACATTAACATGATTAACAAGACATGATAACCTGGTGATTGCAAACTTTGATCGAGCAGTTCAGAAAATTTTTTTCTACAGTTCAAACCATTCCACTCACACCGCAACCACCCGTCTCTCTCTCTCTCTCTCTCTCTCTCTCTCTCTCTCTCTCTCTCTCTCTCTATAACTTTTGGGGGATCAAGCTGGGTCGCAATAAACATTGGGATTCAGGTCGGTGGACGTGGCATTTTTGTCTTGAGTAAAGGTGAATGCCATGTACACTGAAATATATGCAGTGATATGGATGCACAGATATTAACAATACTTAATACGTGTTAAATGTGTGTGTGTGTGTGTGTGTGTGTGTGTGTGTGTGTGTGTGTCGCGAAACGTGATGTAAATAACATGAAATCACAAAGTATATTTTTACTTATCCAATACCTAGCATATCAGTAGCCTAAGTGCTTTTGAGTAGTTTCGCTACTATCCCCCCCCCCCCTCTCTCTCTCTCTCTCTCTCGTCTCTCTCTCTCTCTCTCTCTCTCTCTCTCTCTCTCTCTCTCTCTCTCTCTCTCTCTCCATCAAAATCTGATCTTGAAAGACTTCTATCACTAGTATTTTCTTTCTAAACTAAAACCATCTCGGAACAATGAGTAACCTTCATGACTGACAACGACTAGCTGAAGACGGACAACGGAAGATCTGTGCAAACAGTCCGCCTCCTTGGCCCGCAACACAACTGTGAGTAAAATAATCGATCTCCTTGTGATCTTATGACATGTGAAGAGACCTACAGATTTATTAGCGGTGAGGTCAGTCTACGAGGTTAGTAAAGCGGGGGATTATATGGGGACTCAAAATAAATCAAGGTGTTACGGACACATCTGGAAGCATTCCATCCAGGACTAAGGTAATGAGACAGCCACTGGAATAGCAGCATGAATTACCTGGCCGTAAGGTTTTGGTAACGGTACATTATACTCTTCCCGCATCAAATCCTGAATTACGGGTACATTTCTCAGAATTACTACCCTCATGCCCACACTGCATTATGAACACACTCATCAAGACTTGATAATGCGTTAGTGCGATTTTCGGGCTGAAGTCTTACTCATTGCAAATTAAAACCACCATTATCTTGCTAATGGAGGAGAGAGAGAGAGAGAGAGAGAGAGAGAGAGAGAGAGAGAGAGAGAGAGAGAGAGAGAGAATATTCAAATTTCCTGACATCATAAACAGAAGTGTCATTAATTCTGAAAATGTGTCAGTTTGCGACTTCAAAAATTTTAATACAAAGGGAATATTATTACGTAGACATTAAATGAAACTAAGAATCCCTCTCTCGTGTGTGCGTTATCAACTTCTATATGCAAATTATTTTCCTGTTATTGATAGATCAAAAATGTATGTATGTATGAATCTCTCTCTCTCTCTCTCTCTCGTGTGTGTGTTATTTACTTCTATATGCAAAATATTTTCCTGTTATTGATAGATCAAGAATGTATGTATGTATGAATCTCTCTCTCTCTCTCTCTCTCTCTGTGTGTGTGTTATCTACTTTTATATGGAAATTTTTTGTATATATGAATCTCTCTCTCTCTCTCTCGTATGTTATCTACTTTTATGCAAAATTTTTTGTATGTATGAATCTCTCTCTCTCTCTCTCTCTCTCTCTCTCTCTCTCTCATACAAATGTTTCCTTATGCTGGAATATTATTTCACGAACAATAAAGCAACAAGAGCTTCGTCAATAACGGACATTCAGTCTAACAGAAAATCAACCCAGAATCAATAAGCTCAAGGATTCATCTCCGTTGCATTGAGAATGAGCCTCTTTGTTACCACCGTGGAACGATAAATGAGAGAGAGAGAGAGAGAGAGAGAGAGAGAGAGAGAGAGAGAGAGAGCTCTCGGGGAAGTTACAGCCATGATTGTTTTGAGATTGTAAACTAATCCTTCCGGCACTCTCTTCGGAAGTTTAGTCAAGGCGAGAAGAAAAACTTGGAAATAAAAACTTGAGAAAAGAAAGGAAAAATGCCACGCGCCACAGTCGAAGATTAGGGGTAGGGGAGGGGGAGGGAGGGAGAGGGGAGGGGGAGGGGGAGGGGGAGAGAGGGGGAGGCTTAGACACCGCTAATGTTCAGGAAATACCTTCCATACGAGGATTCCTCAAGAAAAAGCGTTACAAATGCTACCACGAAAGCGAAGCAGGAATATTAAGTTTTGTTTATCAATGAGACTTACATCCGTTCAGTTATACAAAGTACATAGCGCAGGCCTACAAGAAACATATCTATAAAGATAAAAGATCACCATAAGAAAAAAATAGTCCAAAGATAAAGGATCACCATTAAAAAAAGGGGGAAAAAGTCCAAAAAACCTGCAAAACCAGATTATATCAGTATACGGTAAAATTAAAAAGATCGACACCGCCAATCAAAGCCACACAAATCCAATCAACCAAGCATTCTCTACGTCGGTACTCAAAATAAAAATGACCTTTAAGATCCGATCACCTAAGTTATAAAACTATAAAACTGGTAATTCTTAAAAAAAACTGATTCTAGAGGGCTGCAAATTGATACGTAGATTATCCACCCTCCAATCATCAAACATACCAAATCTCGTCCCTCTAGCCCAGTGTTTCTCAACCTTTTTTTACCAATGGCACACTTAGGATCTTATAATAATATCACGGCACACTTGGAAAATTTAAGAGAAAAAATTAAGAGAATATATACTTGTAAATATGAGATGGAAGTACAGACTTAAGAAATAAAACACTTTTAAATATGAACTTACTTTATTTCAGTGTTTTTCTTAAGAGTAAATTGTGAAGATGATTAGTGTGAAACTTGTGCCCGGTGTTTTTTGGCGACTTCCTCAATATTTGGTCGAATGTGTGATAAGCAGACCCTCATTTCTTCTTCAGTTGAGCGTAGTCTCTCTCGCTTCTTAGTTTTGATGTTATTTAGGGTTGAGAAGCCAAGTTCACATAAATAAGATGTAGAAAATTGCAACAAAAGTAATAAAGCTTTTTTAGATAATGTGGGATATTCCTCTTGAACAGATATCCAAAATGAGTCAATAGGTACAGTAGAATGTTTTATTTTAAGATCTCTGTCACTAGAAATGGTGGCCAGTTCCTCTTCTTCACACAACTGTAATCCAATATTAGAGGGAATATTCATGAAAGGATTTCGAATCCAATCATACTTCTCTGTGCTCAGTGATGGAAAATAGTGGTCGATGTTTTCATGAAGCGCTGTCAGATGAGAAAACAATAGGGATCATTTGTATATGATACATATATCAATTATCAAACTTGGAAGTGATTAAACTCCTAACATCGATTGCAGATGATAGCAACAACGGGCAGCCTGAAGATCAAAATTCAATAACAACATAGCAATATACTCATTACAAGTAGACACAGTGCTACATTAAAATGCAACTATTTTGGTTGAAACAAAAGGAACTATACTAAAAACGGTTTGAAAGCATGAGGCAATACCACGTCATACATCCCAGACAGAACGACGCCCATCCAAAACGAATGCCATCTCCACTTATAATATTAAACTTTTATTAATTGTAGAAATTAGATAAATATTATGACGAACTCAAATGGCTGAAAGTTACTTATGTAAACTGCAAAGTAGGTCTATTTTAAATAATTGTCAGTATCAATAAGCGTTACTTTTCATTCATGTGAGACCAAAATCTATACCCATTTTTCGTATTTTCTGGTGTGCCATGACTATATTTCGTGGCACACTTCAAATAATCTCGTGGCACACCAGTGTGCCGTGGCACACTGGTTGAGAATCACTGAGCCTCTGTGAATTTTCTTTTATTTAAGGTTGAATTTACCCATAATCGTGCTTGTAGCAACGATATAGGAAAGGCCACCACCAGGCCGTGGTTCAAGTTTCATGGGTTCGCGGCTCATACAGCATCATACCGAGACCACCGAAAGATTGATCTATTTTCGGTGGCTTTGATTACTATACGCTGGACCGGCTGTACAGAAAACTCGATTGCGTGCAAGAAATTTCGGCGCGTTTTTTACTTTTTTTATTTGCTATCTTTCTTTGTGATTTCCAACAATACAAAAACTTTCGTAAGATCTTAAAATAAAATTAGAAAACAAAAAAAATTAAAAAGTAAGGATTCATACTGAGACACGCCATTATCTTTCACACCACGAAAATGTGAAGGGGAAAGCTAAGACTGAAAAGCCACAACACAAAGTCTGAAGCTTCCAGGCACAGGATTTTTTTTTTCCAGTTATAGAGTTGGAAAAAAAAAATTGGTTCTCGTACCTGAAGCGGCTTTACAGATGTGTTATAAAAAATGCTATTCAAGTATTGGGGTTTTAGAGGTTCTCTCTACAAAACAAAAATCCTCAGTATACTCTGGTTTGCAATTTACTACGCTGGAAGAAACTAAACACGGTGACATTAACGCTAGTTCTGAAATTGACAGGTCCCATGGGAACCGGAATATAAAATCTAGGCCAAAGGCCAAGCGCTAGGACCTATGAGGTCATTCACCTCTGAAAGGGAAATCAAGAGCAAAGAAGGTTTTAAAGCAGTTGCACTATGAAGCAACTTTTCAGAGAGGGTGGAAAGTAACTTGGAAGAAAATATGAACGGAGGTAATGTAAAATGAATGAAAGGGGTTGCGCTAAGGACCGAAATAACACTGCAAAGAACCTAAACTAATGCCTACAGTGAAATGCGTTTGGTGCAATAATGGGACTACCCGCCAACGGGGTAGGTCCTCTAGGGGAAGGAGTTTCTCCACAAAACGTAAAACTCCTCAACACTGTGAACGACAAAGTCCCTAGTGAATTAAACAAGAAAGAAAGTAAACATACGTGGAAGTTGAGGAAGCCTTTTACATCCAAAACCGTCAGGCCGATTCGAGCCCTAAGGGATTAACTTTCCTCTCACAATATAAAGGGGAACCCTGCGGGGATACAATCTTCCACTACAATAACGTCCTATTCAAAATTACCAGTTGTCATAAGAAATTTCTGGATCGTCAGTTTTGAAGCGAAACCCCCCATTGTCAAAACTCGGAATATGTTCCAATGTATAATATTAAAGGGATAATATCGAAGCAGAGATTAAATAACAACATTGAAGGTAGAACGTACTACAACAGAAAGGCTGAACATGAGGTGTTTTTTTCTTTTTCTTTTTTTCGAAGCTTACGAGTATTACAACGACCGGTCCAATCATAAAAGCTTGACCACAGAGAAGAAAAATCATATAAGTTCTGTTGCTGAGTTTTAATATTTTCCTTCTATTTTTTATAGCGTATAGCATGAAAGGTAATAAAAAGTTCAAATCAAAATACAGATTTCAAATGCATTCTATTAATTATTTCCAAAACCTTGATGTACAACCCACAGTGTCCTTTAGTTATCGAACTAGTGAAACAGGTGCTTCGTATCAATACACGAACATAAAAGACCAATTTTTTTGCCATCATTATTATTATTATTATTATTATTATTATTATTATTATTATTATTATTATTATTATTATTATATTCAGAAGATAAATCCTATTCATATAGAACATGCCCACAGTTGCTATGGTAGATTCACATCAACAGTGCATTTGACGTCTAGGCCAGACCCTTATGTACGACGCTCCTGATTGGCTGTTGATAAGCCAATCACAGGGCTGGAAACTCTCAGTCACTCGAGAGAGTTCACAGAGGCAGGATGTATGTTCCAACTCTCCTGAAGGACGTATTCCTCAAGTGTAATACTATAAATCAGAACAAGATGGCAGTAAGTTCCAACTGCGGGAAGAGGTGGCGTAATTTGTCGTGTTTAGCAGATTCGCAATACGATGAGGTAGCAGGAAGGGAACTGGCATTTCTCATCTATGAAATCAGCAACAGTCCTAACCAAAAAGATACAAAAGCATTCATAGATATATTAGAAGGATATAAATCCTTCAAACTGAACAAATCTAATGAAAACATCTTGAAAATAATTGAAGAAGTTCCAAATAAAATCCAAGTGGTCAAGAGACTCATAAAGAAAATATACATAAACCAACATATTCCGACAAAGAAAATGAATAAGGTGAATCTTGTGAATATCCTAATTGATCATTAGGAAAAAGAATGCCAAAAGCATGCAAACTGTGTAAGGTTTGGTATAGCATAGTCAATCCACAAAACCTAATCAGAAAATGTGCTGCATGCAACATTCCGACCCATCCACAGTGTGCTGAGGTAATACAAGATTTGAGAAAAGATACAAGAATTTTTTGTTCAACATGTCTATCATGGATAGACAATGTTATTAAATCAAGATTGAATGTACAAATAGTTGAGGATGAAGAAGAAGAGGAAGAGGAAGAAGAAGAAGAAAAAAAAAGAAGAAGAGGAAAACGGAAGAGAAGTAAACAAAAATGAAATGACAGAAAAACAAAAAATAAGGAAAACAAAGAACAAGATAAAAGTATGGATGCAGAGATACTCATTGATACTACATATGAGGCAATAAAGCAGCATACCTACGAAGAAATAAATTACGATATGACAACAGAAAAGCAAATCCCGAAGAGGCTCTACCCAGATCTACACAATGACGGGAAAGAGGAAAAAATAGACAAGAAAGACAAAATCTGCAACCTTTTGAAAAGAGGGAATTGCAGATTTGGAGAAAGATGTTACTACAAAACATCCAATAAGATATGCAAAACTATGAAATATATGGTAAATGTGCATACTTAGATGGATATGGGGATGATTGCAGAGATCTGCATCCAAAAATATGTAAAAACCTAAAAGAAGGAAAAGGATGTAAGTTCGACAAAAAATGCAAATATATGCACCCTGTAGCCATGAATCATAATCAAATAAATAACCAACCAAGTAATAAATCCAAAATAAGAAAGAAACAAATAAAGAGAGAAATCAAGAATATCAGGTAAAAGAGAAAAGCAAACCACCAATGAGATATGCAGAGGTGTCAGCAAAAAATTTCAAAGCATCAGCTCCGAAATTCTACTCAAGAGATAATAACTGTATTTATTATGCAAGAGATATTGCAGAAACGGAGAAAATTGCAGATTCAGACAAAAAATGAATAATTATGATGAAGGAAGATCAAATATTATGGAAAAGTTGGATTTTTTAATGTCAGAATTTCTGGAAATGAAAAAAAGAACAACATACCAGAACAGGAAAGAGACATGGGAAAATCCTTATTACTACCAGTATTAAATGAAGGAGAAAACACGCAAACCATCATAGTGATGAATGCGCAGGGTTTAGTTACGAGTAACTCAAAAAGAAAAATAGAGTACTTAGAAGAACTAACCCAAAATGAAAAGAAAATAGATATAATGAATATAAGTGAAACCTGGTATTCCCAAGAGACTGGGAATGATGATCAAATAAAATGGTTCCAAACTTATAGATCAGATAGAAAAAATAGGAATCAAGGGGGAACCGCAATATATGGGAAAGACAAAAAACAAGGAAAAATATATGAGAAATATAGTAACTCAGAATGTGAACTAATAGCGGTAGAATTTGAATCTGAAAATTGATGAACATAGTAATATATAGACCTCCTAATACTAAAGAGTTTGACTTAATAATTGAAAAAATTGGATGATATATGTAGAAATCACAAGGACTGGACTATTCTCCTATCTGGTGACTTCAACTTTCCTTTCGTAGAATGGAAAGAACGAATAGGAGATTGTGGTTGTACTTATACGTATAAAAAAGAGAATAATAGTAGTGCAGAAGATAAGAGGCAATTTGAAAAGCTATTAGATATGCTACTAGAATAACAACATTCAACAAATAAATCACCTGCCAACAAGAAAGGAAAATACTTTAGACCTAGTATTTGTGAACGAGATGAATTATGTTAAAGAAATAATAGTTTATAATGCGAGTATTTCAGACCATAATGTCATAGAATTAACAGTTCATTCCAAAGCAAGTGAAAATAGAGATAAGCAAGAAATGAAAAAGTGGGAAGGATATGGAAAATACAACTTCTACAGTAAAAATATAAAATGGTCAGAAATTAATGAAGAATTAAACAAGATTGGGTTGGGATAACATTTTCGTAAGTGATGACATAAGGGTAAATACGGAGATATTATATAAAATATTGGAGAAAATAGTGGAAAAATATATACCGAAGAAGAAAAGTAAACATCATTCATGCATACCAAGAGACAGAAGGATCTTGTTCCAGAAAATCAGAAAGTGGAAAAAAGGTCTTGCAAAAGAAAAAAAATGCATGGAAAGTTATAGAACTAAAAAGTAAGATAGAAAATGCAGAACAAAAGATTATACAATCAAAAGAAAATGAAAAACGGGACTTGAAGATAAATATCAAGCAAAACCCCAAACTATTATACTCATATGCGAAGAAGATGAATAAAAGAAGAATAGAAATAGGCCCTCTGAGAATTGAAGGGAGATTAACGAATGAAAAAAAGGAAATTTGCAACATACTGGCAGAACGATATAAGAGAGAATTCTACCCCAATAGAATAGATATGAGATAATGATATAGAAGTAAGGGAAGAAGAAAATAGTGAATATTTAGCTGACATAGAAATTAATGAAGCTGATATTGTGCAGGCAATTAATGAAATTAAAAATGGAGCTGCTGCAGGGCCGGATGGAGTCCCTGCTATTTTGTTAAAGAAAGTAGTTCATTCTATCGCAAAGCCACTTGCAATATTATTAAGACAAAGTGTAGATACAGGCAAGATTTATGATGAGCACAAATTAGCATATATCACCCCTACTTTCAAAAGTGGATCAAGACTAGAGGCAAGTATTATAGGCCTGTGAGTCTAACATCACATATTATGAAAGTGTATGGAAAGGGTAATGAAGAAAAATATTATGAAACAAACATTTAAAAAAAAATAATTTGTTTAATATAGGACAACATGGTTTCGTACCCGGAAAAAGTACACAAACCCAACTGTTAGTCCACCGTGAGAACATATTCAAAAATATGAAAAGCGGAAATGAAACAGATGTGGTTTATCTAGACTTTGCAAAAGCTTTTGACAAGGTAGACCATAATATATTAGCAAAGAAAATTAGAAACACAATATCGTAGACAA
>NC_087205.1:89905647-89920647 GCF_015104395.2 Macrobrachium nipponense | reverse complement strand
AGAGAGTCACAAAAGACAAGTTTCCCCTGCAAAGAACATGCCATAGTATTTACAATATCAATTAAATAGACGATCAACCTAAATCTGTGTCCTTGGGAAGAGAGAGAGAGAGAGAGAGAGAGAGAGAGAGAGAGAGAGAGAGAGAGAGAGAGAGAGAGAGAGAAATTTAACATGAAAAGATCATTACTTATAGTATTTACAATGTCAATTAAATAGACGATCAACAAATCTGTGTCCGCCTAAAAGACGGCTACGTTAAGGACTAGATTTCAGAGGCGCGCATGCAAAATTGATGATAGATAAAAGGTTTGGACCCGAAGATTATTCTGCGACATGAATCCAGCGATCATGCACGAATATAAAAAACACATGCTCGCAATCACATGACATTAATGTTTGTTAAAACCTTCATGCATAAATTAGGGACGGGTTTTCACTTTCTTTTACCAGATAAAACCTGTCAAAAAGAAAGCATTAGTAATTATTTTCCTACTCTCCACAAAAGGAAAACTATCTCTCTCTCTCTCTCTTCTGTATGTATGTATGTATGTATGTATGTATGTATGTATGTATGTATGTATGTATGTATGTATGTATGTATATGTATATATATATATATATATATATATATATATATATAATATATAATATATAATACATATATATATATATATATATATATATATATAATCTGATATATTATAGCGAACAATAAGTAAGAAATATGCTATTTTTACGTGTCAGAAATATCACCTATCATCATCCAGCTAAACCGAAACATATGTCTGCCACGTGTACTCTCCTCTGCGTGTATGTGTGTGTACACATGCATGCATGTGCGCTTGGACCGCTCCCAAAGCTAATGCAATAGCGAGACCGGCATTACCGCCTCCCCCTCCCCCCAACCCCCCTGGGGGGCGAAAACTCATCAAACCGAGACACCCGAGGAGGCGACTTCTGACACACTTGGCGGACCAAAGGACAATATGCTAATCCCTGTTCATCAACTAAACGCCAATCCTTTTCGCATAAAGTTCATTTCGAACATGCAGGAAGGGCACAGGGAGGGAGAGAGAGAGAAGGAAGAGGAGGAGGGAGGAGGGGGGAGGGGGAGGAAAGGATCTGTTGTTGGAGGACGAAAAGGCGGGTGGGGGGTGGGGAGGCTGAAAGGTAACTAGAATATGCATGATATCAATTCAGATTAATTGGTCAGATGTTCACTGAAACGCCGGAATGCTTACACTGACCGGCTCTGATTTGGCCAATATGGATTTGGGAGATTAATCCGGGTAGCTAAATGGTAGTCAGCTTCAGAGTGGAGTATAATGCCCGACAATGAAAATAAATATGAATAATAAATGAATTACTGTACAGTTAGCATGAATGTGATGCCATCCATTCACATTCCTGCACTTGGATACTTTATTATTAAGTTATTAATGATACGATTATTGGGTCATAATTTTGCTCAACGCGCGCAAAAAATGAATCATAAAGCTTTGAAAACATCTTTTTCTGCATTTTTCCAATTTCTTTGTTCCCTAACGCAGGCCGACGAGAGAGAGAGAGAGAGAGAGAGAGAGAGAGAGAGAGAGAGACCTTACCTTACCTTACAGTCCTTACAGTTCGTTCGGGTTGCCCCAGGTCCCTCAGTGTGAGGCGCCTCTAATGTCTACCAGAGAGTTGCTAGTACATCTTCCGGTATATTTTGCATCTTCCAATCTTGGATGGTCTGGGATGCAGTTTAGAGAGAGAGAGAGAGATAAGATATCTGTATTCCAGCAGAATCACTTAAGTGACAAGGGCTATTTGCATTAAAATCAAATTTTGTAGACGGCAGTAATGACTTTAACCAAAACATTTAGCAACATTAAACCAACACCCAATCATTATGTACTTAGCCGAAGTGACTGCGTTAAGCTGTTGATCTGAACATACTGGAGACAATAAACTGAGTAGCAGTAGGAAATACCTTGGACCTGACTGTGAGAACAGCAGAAAAAAAAAGCAGTAGCAGAATATTAAGCACCCTGACCCAGCGTGTGGGAGCTTCGTACTCTAATCCACATTATATCTTCGGTCTAAAAAATGCAGAGCTTACTTATCCTTCAGTAATTCTTCAAATCTTATCCATAATGTTTACGCGGAGTGAAATCATCTTCTCACGACTGACTGATTTCATTAAGGTTTCTTTACGTCATCTGGCAGTGCCCTAACAACTCTGATCATCGATGCAGGAAATGTATTTTGATGTAAATGAGGTGGACCGGACGCTGAAAGAATAAGGTAAACTTAAAACTAATAGAGTTACAGAAACATTCACCAAGTCCAAAGAGCGTGAAGCGGTTAAAAAAAAAAAAAAAAAAAAAACAGAATCTCCAACAATTCAGCAAATTCATGTGCAAAAAAGATTACAAATTCCGCAGTTTGGCTTCAGAAATTGACAGAAAATGAGGATTGGAAAGAAGCAAGAAAAATGATTTCAAGGACAGATGGTATAAGGTGCGTTAAGTATGTCAATAAACTAGAGTGGAAGGGGCAATAACAGTTGCAAGGGTGAAATCAATACCAAGGGCTTAAGACTTTTCTCGCGAATTCTGGCACAACTATTAGGTCCCCCATTCTTTGCTAAAGAACAATGGCCGTCCGCTGCACTGCTCCCTTCCGAAATTACAATATAGTATATTCTGGAAGATAAACCGAATGCTATGAAAAGGCTTCAAAATTACAGTAGAGTATATTCTAGAAGATACCGAATGCTATGAAAAGGTTCGAAATTAAAACATAGTTTATTCTAGAAGATACATCGAACGTTATGAAAAGGTTCGAAATTACAACAGAGTTTATTCTAGAAGATACACGGAACGCTATGAAAAAGTTCGAAATTACAACAGGGTTTATTTTAGAAGATACAGAACGCTATGAAAAGGTTCGAAATTACAACAGGGTTTATTCTAGAAGATACACAGAACGCTATGAAAAGGTTCGAAATTACAACAGGGTTTATTCTAGAAGATACACGGAATGCTATGAAAAGGTTCAAAATTACAATAGGGTTTATTCTAGAAGATACACCGAACGCTAAAAAAGATTCGAAATTACAACAGGGTTTATTCTAGAAGATACACCGAACGCTATGAAAAGGTTCGAAATTACAACAGGGTTTATTCTAGAAGATACACCGAACGCTATGAAAAGGTTCGAAATTACAACAGGGTTTATTCTAGAAGATACACCGAACGCTGTGAAAAGGTTCGAAATTACAACAGGGTTTATTCTAGAAGATACACCGAACGCTATGAAAAGGTTCGAAATTACAACAGGGTTTATTCTAGAAGATACACCGAACGCTATGAAAAGGTTTGAAATTACAACAGGGTTTATTCTAGAAGATACACGGAACGCTATGAAAAGGTTTGAAATTACAACAGGGTTTATTCTACAAGATACATGGAACGCTATGAAAAGGTTCGAAATTACAACAGGGTTTATTCTAGAAGATACACGGACGCTATGAAAAAGTTTGAAATTACAACAGGGTTTATTCTAGAAGATTCACCGAATGCTATCAAAAGGTTCAAAATTACAATAGGTTTATTCTAGAAGATACACCGAACGCTATGAAAAGGTTCGAAATTACAACAGGGTTTATTCTAGAAGATTCACCGAATGCTATCAAAAGGTTCGAAATTACAATAGGGTTTATTCTAGAAGATACACGGAACGCTATGAAAAGGTTCAAAATTACAACAGGGTTTATTCTAGAAGATACACCGAATGCTATGAAAAGGTTCAAAATTACATCAGGGTTTATTCTAGAACGATTCACCGGAATGCTATGGAAAATGTTCAGAAAATTACATCAAGGTTTATTCTAGAAGATTCACCGAATGCTATCAAAAGGTTCGAAATTACAACAGGGTTTATTCTAGAAGATTCACCGAATGCTATGAAAAAGTTTGAAATTACATCAGGGTTTATTCTAGAAGATTCACCGCAAGGTTCGAAAATTACAATAGAGTTTTTTATTCTAGAAGAAATACATGGAATGCTTTGAAAAGGTTCGAAATTACAACCAGTGCCAATCCAAAAGGTTCGCAAATTACAATAGGGTTTATTCTAGAAGATACATTGAAACGCCTATGAAAAGGTTCGAAATTAACATCAGGGTTTCATTCTAGAAGATTCACTCCGAATGCTATGACAAAGGGGTTCGAAATTACCAACAGTGGTTTTATTCTACAAGATTCACCGCAATGCTAGCAAAAGGTTCGAAATTACAACAGGGTTTATTCCAGAAGATACACCAAAGGCTTATCAAAGGTTCGAAAGTTACAACAGGGTTTTATTCTAGAAGGTACACGAATGCTATCAAAGGTTCGAAATTACAACAGGGGTTTATTCTAGAGAAATTCCACCGAATGCTATCAAAAGGTTCAAAATTACAACAGGGTTTATTCTAGAAGATTCACCGAATGCTATCAAAAGGTTCGAAATTACAACAGGGTTTATTCTAGAAGATTCACCGAATGCTATCAAAAGGTTCAAAATTACAACAGGGTTTTTATTAGAAGAAATTCACTGAATGCTATCACAAAGGTTTCAAAATTTACATCAGGGTTTATTCTAGAAGATTCACCGAATGCTTATCCAAAAGGGTTCAAAAATTACAACAGGGTTTTATTCTAGAAGATACACCAAATGCTATCAAAAGGATTCGAAATTACAACAGGGTTTATTCTACAAGTGATAACCAAGGAATGCTATGAAAAAGGGTTCAAAATTACAACAGGGTTTATTTCTAAAGAAGACACCTAAAAAAAAACCGAATGCTATCTACAAAAGGTTTCGAAATTACAACAGGGTTTTATTCTAGAAGATATACATGGAAAACCCCTATGAAAATGGTTTCGAATTACAGTCAGGGTTTATTCTAGAAGAAATTCACTGAATGCTATCAAAAGGTTCGAAATTACAATAGGGTTTTATTCTAGAAGGATACAACAAGGAACGGCTATGAAAAGGTTGAAATTACAACAGGGTTTATTCTAGAAAGATTACACTCCGAATGCTATGAAAAGGTTTCGAAATTAACAACAGGGGTTTATTCTAGAAGATACACCTGAATGCTAATGAACAAAGGTTTCAAAATTACAACAGGGTTTATTCTAGAAGATACACCGAATGCCTATGAAAAGGTTCAAAATTACAACAGGGTTTATTCCTGAGAAGATACACCCGAATGCTATCAAAAGGTTCGAAATTACAACAGGGTTGGGTTTTAAGTCTAGAAGATACACTGCAACGCTATGAAAAAGGTTTGAAATTAGAAAAACAATAGGGTTTATTCTAGACGATACAATGGAACACTATGAAAAGGTTTCAAAATTACAACAGGGTTTTTATTCGAGAAAGATCACCGAACGCTATGAAAAGGTTAGAAATTACACAACAGGGTTTTATTCCTAGAAGATACAAACTGAAACGCTCTTTGAAAAGGTTTGTAAATTACCAAATGGGGTTTATTCTAGACGATACACGGAACGCTATGAAAGGTTCGAAATTACAACAGGGTTTAATCTAGAAGATACACTGAACGGCTATGGAAACAAAAGGTTGAAACTTACAATAGGGTTTTATTCTAGACGATCACCGGAACGCTATGAAAAGGTTCGATAATTACTAACAGTGTTTATTGAATAGAAGATACCACGGAACGCTATGGAAAAGGTTTCGAAATTTACACAATAGTGGGTTTATTCTAAAAGATTACCCACGTAACGCTATGAAAAGGCTCGAAATTACAATAGGGTTTATTCTAGAAGATACAAACCGAACGCTATGGAAAAGGTTCGAATAAATTTACAATAGGGTTTATTCTAGAAGATACACCGAACGCTATGAAAAGGTTCGAAATTACAACAGGGTTTATTCTAGAAGATACACCGAACGCTATGAAAAGGTTCGAAATTACAAATAGGGTTTATTTCTAGACAAGATACACCGAATGACGCTATGAAAAGGCTCGAAATTACATAAAGGGTTTATGCTATAAGATTCACCAAAGCTTAGCAAAAGGCCGAAGGCAAAGACAAATTGAGGTCTATCCGGTGGAAGAACCTTGAAGAAGGCGGGGATTGATAAGATTTTTAGGAGCCAAGGGGGAGATGGAGTGGTTTGATATCACGATAAAGAGATCCAGTGAATGAAATGAAGTACTTGGATCTCAATCTAAAAGTGGGAGAAAACCGTAAAACTGAGGCGAAGGCTGCTGAGGGCCCGAAACAAAGAAAAATAATGAAAATAGAAAAAAAAAGAACAGGAAAACCTAAAAATCCCGTAAAAGCCCGGGATAAAATAAAATTATTAATTAATAAATGAAAAAAAAATAATAAAAAATTTAAAAATCCATTTTTTCAGGTTTACTAATAATCATATTTCTAAATATGTTATACATCAACAGCAACAACAAACCAACACCACACCTCACCATTTTACCTCCTATTATATATATAATATATATGATATATATTATATAAAATTATAAAAATATATAAATAATAAATATATATATGATATATATAGATAAATAGAATATATATATAAAAATAAAATTAATCTAAATATATATAAAATATATAATTATATAATAATAATAATGAATATATTAATATAAATTAATATATTATATATATATAGATATTATTAATATATATATTATATATTATATAGAATAATATATATAATATATATACTACTATAATTAGATTATAGTTATATAATATATATATATATCTAATATATTAATATATATATAGATACCATATAGAATAGATAAGATCGATATATTATAATTATTATATATTAGTAATAGATTAGATTATACATTAATATATATATTAATATATATTGATATATTATATATATTATTATTATTATTATTTATTTATTAACACATATATTTGTTATACACCTATATTTCATATACATATACACAATTTTCCATTCTGAGATGAGGTTAGGCCTGCCCACTCCTCCCTTCTCTACTCTTCCTATGACGTATCAAAGCCAAATAACTACCGCGTGCACAATCAGCTACTTAGCTCAACTGAGACACGATCACATTTCCAGGAAACAAAAGCTAGTCAGTTCCTGCCCCGTGGGACCGACCTCGGGATTCTCGCTGGTGGATGAAGTCTGGTATGCATTGAGTATTCAATCAATCACAAAAACGTAAAAGAGCTTCGTTCGTGCAGGTGTCCGGTTCCTAGCGCTGGTTCTATCCAGTATGGCGCTGCTACAATAACAGCTCGAAAATTTACATTATTATAGAAAATGCATTTGGTTCATGGGTGTCAAAACGCGTGTCTGTATCTGTGCATGCAACTTACAAAAAGTCTAGACGTTGTATATTCCATTAACACGAGAGAAAAACAGTTCACGGAACGTATTCTGCAAATGTTCTTTTTTGCAATTGGTTTCTACTTTCTCACCGATCACACCATGCACTCAAACATGCAACTTAAATTTAACATATTTTTCTTTAGTTGACGTTCAAATTCCAGGTCAGATAATGGTTGCACATTCATACGGATAATAGGTCGACAAAAGATGTGAAATATGCCTGCTTTGCTGCCTAGTGCAAATACCCTTCTAATTATATCATGACTACCACGTAATAAATAAAATGATATACCCATAAAGGTTTTTTATGCATGTCTCTAATACACATACACAGACAATTATGGGCAAATCACGAGTACGCAGAGGCACAAGAAAAATACACATACAAATACATACACACACACACACACACATATATATATCATACATATATATATATATATATATATATATATATATATATAGATATGATGTGTGTGTGTGTGTGTGTGTGTGTGTGTAACTGAGCATGCACGCGTGACTGAGAATGCAATACCCGCATACCACCAAGAGTAAGTGCTAAGCGTATTGCCTTCTCTTGAAAAAGGAGCAAGTTATTAATTTCCACGTCGGAGCATTTGTGATTGTCTCTGACACGCAAGCATTCCACCTACGCCCTCCGCTCCACATATTCCTTTATTTGAGCCCCCCCGGTGATTGACAATGACTGTTCTCGTCAATAACGTCACGTGGAGTGCTACAATGACATCATTCATACGCCACGGCTTTATTACTAAGTCTCGAATTGGAAAAGGGTTCACTTATTCCCGTCTTGGCATGGAAGGAAGGGTCGGATCTGGAGATATTTTCTTTTGATTAACAAAAACATGACGTCAAGGGCGGAAGCATAAACGTTCAATCAATACGTGCTTTGAGTCAATACTGAGAATTCAACTCAAGGTCATGCACACAAACACACAATATATTATATGTGTATTATATACGTGTATATATATATATATATATATATATATATATATATATATATATATATATATAGATATATATATATACATATATAATATATACATATATGTATATATGTATATATACATATACACTATATATATATATATATATATATATATATATATATATTATATTTTATTCAAAATTTCCTTACTATGGAGCCACTCCCTGTGGATTTGGAAATAACTAATTTTTAATTTTTATTCAAAATTTCCTTACTATGGAGCCACTCCCTGTAGGAAATTTGACTAAAAATTGTATATAGATATATGTATATATATATTATATATATATATATACATATATATATATATATATATATATATATATATATATATATATAAAGATGGTCACAGCCACATTCGCAATTTTACTGCTGAACCGTGGATGAAACCCTTGCAGAAAAGTCCCACAATAACAATCCTTTCTTACAACGCAAAGACCACCTCAAAAGCACGTCGAACCACCATAATAAAGACTGCATCACTTCTAGGTCTTCTGCTTCCCATCCCTCCTAACAATACTGTATGATACTCTTTCCACCAACATATACTCCTCCTTCATTCTTTCCAACGTCTCATCTCAAAACACATTTACTCCTTTTACTTACGCTAACCTTCCATCCTTCCACCAGTACGTATCTCCCACGCGTCTGTCTAACCTTATCAATTCTACTTACGTCTCAGCAAACTACGCAGAATATTCTACGCAGACGTTCTGACTCGATAGCTTTTAACGTTTTTCTTTTGTATTAAACGTGAATACTTTAAGAGTCCATTACGGAATGCTGCTGAACAACTCTCTCTCTCTCTCCTCCTATATATATATATATATATATATATATATATATATATATATATATATATATATATATATATATATGTATATATATAATATATGTATATATATAATATAGTATATGCATATATGTGTATGTATAAATGTGTATATATGTATGTATGTTTGTGTGTATGTATGTATGTGTATATATATATATATATATATATATATATATATATATATATATATATATATATATCACGCGCGTCGAGAGCCCGCAAAACTTCCAGTTCCCCCTACTCAAACCAAGGAGCAGCTAAGAACATTAGAAAGGCATTGAGCGGAAGAGGACAGGCGAGATAGGATCTTCTCCCCCCACCCCACCCCGTCTTTTCCTCCTCCTCTCAGCAGAGGCCTGGTGATGAATAGTAATATCGCCTCATTCTTGACTATTGGTGGTTATATCCTACCAACCTCCTACCACCCCACTCAATCCAAGGCTTAGAGCTCCTCCCCAACCCGCCTCAACCCTCCGCCATCATAGCCTCGCAAATGCAATCGTTCGTTTTTCCTTAACCCTAAACAGCACACTTCCAATACATTGTAAAAATTACTTGGTCATTAGTATATGAGTGATGAAAAATAAAAACATACATTGGATAACAAATATATTCAAAATTGCTATACCGTTTCGGAGCGTCGTGCTCCCTCTTCAGTTTCAGGTCGATATTAATGTGTTATCATCATGCTGTGAGGGATTTTGTATTTTCTTAGCATGTAACTTTTCTTATGAAAAGAAGACGCAGTACCCGACGACCTGAAGATATGCGTCATTTGCCCTTTCTTGCAGAGCTGGCTACTCGGCTCTGTCTGAGGCATGGCTTGTGTGTACTCTCGACCGACCAGCCCTGAACACAATGGAAATGCTGCTCTTTCTTTTGGTATGCCGACCCTACGCACAAGAAGCGCAATTATACTCCTTCCTCCAGACTTTCCGGAGTCCGTCCGCCGTCATGTACTGCCGAACTTGGACTGACTTTAATGATTTAATGACACAAGTCTCTCCTATTACAACGCTAGAGGTCACGTACGCCGAAACAAATTTCGAAGAGGACCATTCGTATCAAATTCTGCTGTTAAAACTTGAATCATTCTTGAATATGAAAAGGTAAACATCGACAGGTATAAACCCACACACATTCCCAAACTGACAGACGGACCTTGGAAGTCGTAGAAGGCGCACCGGATGACCTTTGACCTGTGACCATCAGGAACCAAGATGGGAAGAATTTAAAATAAATAGTATAGAGTCGTGACGCCAGGAGGAAGGGATAATACGGAGCGAAAGAAAATAACAGATGGAATACGCGGTATCGAAGAGAAAAACAATTTCCGTTGATAGGAAAAAAAGTCGAAAAAAAAAGAGGAAAATAAGGATAATTAACAAGACGTTGCAAGGATGCCACATAGTACGCAGACCACTATCCGTTGGGGAATGAAGAGTTCTCGCTTGCCCATCGTGGGAAACGAGATGTTATACTACTGGCCCCACATGAAAATTGAAAAACATTAATGAAATTAATATACTAACGATAAACTTACGAATAAGTAATAATGATAATGACTACAATATCAACTGAAGAGAAATGAAGTACATGAAATCAAGTAAGTCTTCTGGGCTTTGAGAGAGAGAGAGAGAGAGAGAGAGAGAGAGAGAGAGAGAGAGATTCTCACTGGACTGGCCTGAATCCGTTGCATCATGTTCCTATTCCTCGGAATCTTAATGAAGTAGGTGCTCAAACATTGTATAGCTATCACAAATATTGACTTTTGTTTTTATGCCACCATGGATACGAGAGAGAGAGAGAGAGAGAGAGAGAGAGAGAGAGAGAGAGAGATGGGGGGGGGGGGTTTGTGGGGGCCGGTTGATATTGGTACCAATCATACAAAGCGCATAATTCCTCTTTTCCCATTTCGTTATATTTGTTTCATATCTTTTTAATCAAAGTACTTTCTTTACACGACCAATTTCACCTACTTACTTGGCTAAGATACCTTTGCACACGGTAATGCACCAAAATGAAAATGAACTAAATATTTAAGAGAGATAGGATATCGGTTCATGAATATAAACGCAAGCCTAAAATGTAATTACCCTGGTAAAAATAAACAGGTACTTTTCACAGAACCAGAAGAGTGCTGAACTTCCCTGCGAGCATAAGCAAAGTTACAACATTAGGACAAATTATTGGCTTCCATTATTTCCTACCTGCTCCCTTACAATTCTGACAAACAACGGAAATAAAAATAAGAATAACTACAATAACAGTAATGACAGTAGTAATAATAATAGTGATAACAGAAGCAGTAACGATGACAATACTAACATTGACAACTGCAGCAATATCGTAGAAAGTACAAGTACTTTTAAAAAGTTGCAGTAATGCCAGTTTTTTTTCTTATTCTTCTCCTTCCATAATTCAGTGCCTTTTCTAATAACTCAAGTTTCACCTACGCGCCGCGAACCTAGTGACCGAGCCTATCCACAGAACAGGTTTTGAACTATCTACGCATATGGCTGGCCAGGAAGTTGATATCAATTTTAAATATTTCCTATCTTACTTCTTTCATTGAGAATATAACACTATAGGTTTTTGATCACCAACCAGAATAAGGCAACCGTGTGTCTCCTCATATATGTAAAAATGACAATCACTGATACGCAGTAATTCAAAGTAAGCGATCCCCCCCCCCCACGCTGGATGGTGATGCTTCCATTGTGGTGTGGAAGGTACGCCTTGATAAGGGAAAGATTTCGAAGGAATGGATGAGAATAATAACTACAAGCAAATGAGTAAGACGAATAACTGTTTCCTTTTTTATAGAAGAGAGCCATAACATTAACCCTGCCCCTTCGCCCTGCCCTCAGGCCTTTCCCCTTCTATAAAAGGTTACAGCGTAAAAACTCGTTCGGAAATCAATCTGAGAACCTACTTTGGTTCAAATAAAAATATTAATCGCCGAGAGTCTGCTTTGTTGAAAATAAAAATAAAAATCTCTCAGAGGTTGCTTTGTTGAAAATAAAAATATAAATCTCTCAGAGCTTGCTTTGTTGAAAATAAAAATATAAATTTTTGAGAGCCTGCTTTGTTGAAAATAAAAATAAAAATATAGAGAGCCTGCTTTGTTGAAAATAAAAATATAAATCTCTGAGTGTCTGCTTTGTTGAAAATAAAAATATAAATTTCTGAGAGCCTGCCTTGTTGAAAATAAAAATATAAATCTCTGAGAGTTTGCTTTGTTGAAAATAAAAATATAAATCTCAGAGCTTGCTTTGGTGAAAATAAAATTATATCTCTGAGAGCTTGCTTTGTTGAAAACAAAAATATGAAACCTCTGAGAAGTCTGCCGTTTGTGAAATTAAAAACATAAAATCTCTGAGAGACTGCTTCGGTGAAAATAAAAATATAAATCTCTGAGTGCCTGCTTTGTTGAAAATAAAAAATATCTATCAAGAGTCTGCTTTGTTGAAAATAAAAATATAAATCTCTGAGTCTGCTTTGCTGAAAATAAAAATATAAATCTCTGAGAGTCTGCTTTTTTTGAAAATAAAAATATAAATCTCAGAGCTTGCTTTGTTGAAAATAAAAATATAAATCTCTGAGAGCTTGCTTGTTGAAAATTAAAAAATAATATACGTTTAAGAAGAAGAAAAAAACTTCGACCTGGAGAGAAAATTCGGGTATATTTTCTCTCTATTCTCAGGCATCAACTTCAGAAACAAAATACCTAATTTTTGGAAGCCGGTTTAGCAACTTGGACTGCTGTAACAACATGGCCAGACTCGGGCAATCTGAACACATATGTTGGTACAAGTAAAGGAATGAAATCAAAATATATTGCTATCTTATTTAATGCCCGTACAGTTTCAAAGAAACTTTTTTTTCTTTATATTTCCTTGAATTCCTTATAACAACAGCCAGCGCTGTTTGTCTTTTACAAAATGTATTCTTTTTAATTGATCAGTGTTTGTAAATTTATAATATTTAGTGGATTTGTTCTTTTATTCAATTTTCTACAGTATATTTTCTCATGTTTCCACCTTTCTTTTTTGTTTTGACTGAATAGACAACCCTTATCATTTCTCTGTTAATAAAATACCATTTTCCAACACGATTTCTTTACTACAGTTTTAATGCTTGAACAATAAAAATTCAATGTAAAATTCAAGTTTCAATGCTTGAACAACAAAAATTCTAAATCCAGTCTTAATACTTGAACCATAGCAATTTAAGATCAAGTTTTAATGTTTGAACACTAGCAATTTAAAAGCTAGTTTTAATGCTTTAACAATAACAATTTATAATCCAGTTTAAATAACTGAATAATTGACAATTTAAGATCCATTTTTAGTGTTTGAATAATAGCAATTTAAAATCCAGTTTTAATGCTTTAACAATGACGACATGTAATCTAGTTTCAATGCTTTCAACAATAGCAATATAAAGTCCAGTTCTAATGCTTTAACAATAACAATTTATAATCTAGTTTTAATGCTTGAACAATAGCAATATAAAATCCAGTTCTAATACCTTAACAATAACTATTTTAAATCCAGTTTTAAATTTTAAACATTAACATTTAAAACTGCCTCTACACCCTTCCAAAACTTCAATCATCTTCACTTAGATAATGCATAATATCCCTTGCTCTCCTTCCCTCTCAATCAACTATCACGGCTTAACACGCGGTTTTGCACACCTTCGTGAAAAAAAGGGCTTCGCAGCCTCCCAATCTCCTCGAACGGCTTCCCTCTCTCACGAGGCACAGGAATTTTCCGGGACGCCTGGGCCACTATTTCCAAATACTAAAAGATTCCCTCCGTCACCTGTGAAAGGTGTTCATCACTGCCATGTCAAAAGCCACCAAAAAATCCTTTGATCCTTTGATGCCGATCTCTCTCAAAAGCTCTCCTTCCTTCCTTCCTTCCTTCCTCACCCCCTTCTCCCCTCTCTGGAATCCTGATTAAATTGTTCCACGTGACCATCTACGTCCTCCTTCTCCTCCTCCATCAACTCTTTCACTTCCCGCTTCTACAGCCAAAATCTACTGATCACATTTTCTTCGCCCTCACAGTGTTTTCCCCTCTTCTGGGCACGCAGGGACGAATAGGATACCATCAAACGCTGTTCTAAGGGAATGGCTGAATAAATAATGACTCTTTGAGTCCATATATGTCCTAATAATACAGTACTTTAGCGACAGCATATCTAGTGACAGATATAGGAAAAACTTAAAAATAAAACCTCTTTCATTTCATAAATTTATTTTTTTACCAATTGGTCCAGTTTACTTATTTGCTTAATCCTGAAAGCATCTCACATCCAGATAATCTTTTCCACTTTTATTGTACAGTTTTCACGATCTTTCCATAAATAAAAAAAAACCCGTCATCCTCAAGTCTCCGAGAAATACGACGGAAAAATGAAATAAAAAATATGGTCTCCTCATTTCCCCAATACCAACAGCATCCACTACTCCCGTGAAATATTACCCGGTCAACACAGATATCTAATTAACGCCATCATTAAGGAGGAAACTCCGCAAAACGACCGTTTTTCCGAAGTTCATTAATTCTTGCAAAATGCAACACAAAGGAAGGAGGGAAGGAAAGGGAGGGAGGGAGAGAAGGAAGGAAGAAGTCCTTTCGAGGTCAGGTCCTTCGCAGGGCTTGCCCCATTAAAGGTGAAAGACGTGGCGGATAGGGAGGGACGACGATGCCAGTTGTACTGTATTGTAGACGTCCTC
>NC_087205.1:89873147-89903147 GCF_015104395.2 Macrobrachium nipponense | reverse complement strand
AATGAAGGAAGACATTATTGTCCGCACAGATGGGCACCAGTTCTACTTTATCATTTCCTCGTAAATAAAAAAATATATATACACAAATATGAGAATTATGCTTAATTACGCAGCAGCGGCTTATTGATGGGCTTCTCTCGACGGTAAGAATATTATATGTTATGAGAAAAGAAACATTAGTTACGACACAGAAAGCCCCGCGGGAAATATATAGTCTCTCTCATAAGTGGCATCGCTGGAAAACCAATTATTGTTCCACATAAGAACGTGACTTACAAGGTATTAATTGGTCTTAGAGTGAACATGCCGGAATGACATCTGAAATATCTCTGATATATCATTTCACCAACATTACCTTCTTCGTTTCTTATAAAAGAAAACTATTGTGCCGCTTTGTCTGTCCGTCATCACTTATTTTTTTCTGTCCGCCCTCAGAACTTAAAAACTACTGAAGCTAGAGAGCTGTAAATTGGAAATTTTGATCATCAACTCTCCGATCAACTAACACGCCAATTTGCAGCCCTCTAGCCTCAATAGTATTTATTTTATTTAAGGTTAAATTTAGCCATGATCATTCTTCTGGCAACACAACAACACAGGCCACCACGGCCTGCTGAGTGTTTCATGGGCCGCGCCTCATAATGCATTATACTGAGACCACCGAAAGACAGATCTATTTTCGGTGGCCATGATTATACGATGTACAGAAAACTCGATTGCGCAGAAGAAACTTCGAGCATATTTTACTTGTTTATCAATATTCTCTATATTTCTCACCCATTCAGTTCCTCATGCGCCAGATTCGCTATGCAAACAATTCATCACAGGTTGTAACTTTTTCATTCCCATTCCACATCCACAATTCATTTCCATAAGGAAAACTGGTTCAGCGATTCTTTAATATATTTCCACCCTCTCATCCGTGGACAGCCAGAGCTTCCTCCCTAACTGTTGCATACATCCTGCTTTCTTCCTTCTTTTACATATTCAGTGGCTCCTCTCTTCAAATCTTCTCACCATCATCCGATACACTTATTATCATACCTTTATGAAGAAATTCCTCCAATTCACCATGTATATACATTAATATATATATATATATATATATATATATATATATATATATATATATATATATATATCATATTCACATTTATATAACGAAAAATAGTCAAAAGTAAAGTAGTGATAACCTCTCATATACGAACACAAGTCTATAGTTGAATAATACTGGTAACAATAACAAATCACGACACCAGGAATAATAATAATGATAAAATATAGTGGTAAAAACAGATACACACACACACACACCAGGCACTAATAATGACAATGATCAAAACCTAGGTTGCAGTAATTGTAACGGTGGAATCTAAACAAGCCATTGGTGAGTTTGAAAGGCGCAATATGGAGTCGGGTACAAGTCCCTCGGGGGACAGCGATGCAAACCCGAAACCCAGGTTACTTTACAAGCAAAGACGCGGCGCCAAGACCATCCTTGTATTTCCCCTGATAACCCTAAAACGAAACACGGGGAGAATGACTGCCATTACTCAAGTCAGGAAAAGAACCGGGTAAAGGAGGAACAAAAAATGTCTTCCTATTTGGAAAATGGAAGTTGCGCTTTATTTTCCTCGCATATCTACAGCGCTGTGACAAAGCTCTGTTTTCTAAAGAACTGCTCTTAGACTTTCGTTCTGGATTAAGCTGGCCTTATGCCAGCAAGGCCTCTAGATTCTTAAGCAGGTCGTACATCAACCCTGCCGATCTTAAGAGGAAGGTACTATATCGATTCCTTCCCGATCAAGACTCACTCTTTCTTGCATTTTGTTTTCATATCTTTCTTCGGGTCTGACTAGATTATCACATTAGATTGACAGTTCCATCTGCCTCTGGATTTATAAAAAATAAATAAATAAATAAATAAATGGAAAAATATATACAGTACGTTTTGAATTTTGTACGTAATGTTACCACCTTGCAAAATTCATCACAAAAATTCTTCCCCATTTGCAAGTTTTCGGTTTGCATCTTCTTCAATTCTTCCAGCGTCATTTTCTTCTCATCGTTATAAAGTAACATCATATTTCCGGATCGTTTTACAAAACAAATATGCAAACGTTTTCATGACGGTTTAGATTCTGTTAGTAAAATTATGCCCTTGAAAAAGTTCTTACTTCAGCTTTCAATCACTTGATTGAGATTATTTCCTTTTCAGTTTCTTCAATCGATCCTTCCCTCACTTACTTAAAATTCTTAACCCTTACCTTGTTTTAATAACATTAACATCAGCCATTTCCAGGGTAGGCAAGTCAAGACATATTTATAAAGATACTTGACAACAAACAAAAGTCAATCCTGGCTCCACTGTCCAAATATCACATATTTCGTGGTCAAACCGTAGCAATGCCCATTATATTTTCTTCTGTTTAACTCAATGATCTACAGAAGAACAAGATCTACTGTTTAAAAATCCGGGTTTGGGGCTCAAGACCCTTCATGCACGAAATCTTAGCTGGTATGCCCGTCACAGCTTGTCGATTTCTCTCAAGAATTGTGACTTATATTTTTAAATTTAAATCTACAATCTGATGATTGAGTCTTAACACTATAAATACACATACACATACACACACACACACAAACTAGTTTGATTTTTGGTTAAGGCCCCAGAAATTAGGAGGTAACTAATTTCCTCTGATCGATAACCAAATAGCTCCAAAGGGAGTTCGTAATTATAGCCCTAATTTCGCGCTACCCGAAATGCAGAAGTCTGTGACGTCTGGCAAGAATCTCAACCAATATGAAAGGCGAATGGACAATTCAAAACAGTCTTTATATTAATACAAAAACATAATGTAAAAAATATATAAAAACTGTGCATATTATGTTCAATCGGCACTAATAAATCTATGACAATATTACCTCAAGTCTTCAAAATAGCATTAGGAATATTCTTTAGGCAACGGAGCCTGGTGTGACGAACACCCTAACGCTTCTTAGAAGATATAAGAATATAGGAACCAGGAAAACCAGAAGTCACGAAAGAACACAGAAATCTTTAAGTACACGGCCAAGGAACTGAACAATCTAGGAATAAAGGTAGGAAGTAGGTGTTGCACGGACGCCTGAGAGAAGGCAAAGGGATATCATTTGCTAGAAACATGTTTGTCAGTATATAATCATCCCTCAAAAGATGTTATGAAAATACATAATGACAATTCAAAAGTCGACACCCACCTTTCTATAAAAATGTCCAAAAAGCCCAATGGTAATTCAAAAGTTGACACCACACTTACTATAAAAATGTCCAAAACGCATAATGACAATTAAAAAATTTTACGTGTTGTTTAACATCTACTCAATTTTAAGAAGTAAAAGGAAAAAACTTAGTATACGATAAATTACTTCTAACCCAAGATAAGCGAACACAAACGCAATTTCATGAATAAGCCTCACTGAATGAAGAAAAACTAGATGGTTAACGGCCGTAAACCACACTTAGGAAAATATTATTCAAATGTCAACAATGAACAAAACAGCAATGCAGGGTCAGCTTTAATCATTACACTTCGTTTACGTCAGTTATTAAGATAAAAAAAAATCCTTTTCAAAAAAGCCCTGCACGCACTCCCTTCCCTTCCCTTCCCTTCCCTTCCCTTCCTTCCCTTCCCTTTCCTTTCCTTCCCTCCCATCTCCCATCCAACTCCATCCCACGGTGTCATGTCTTGTCCTAAGGTTGAGGAAGGGAACAAGCGCACAGTGAGTGCCTGTGGCATTAATTACACAAGTAACGAGTCTTTCCAAACATGGCGAAGATCCATTCTACTTTTTTTTTCTCTTTTTTACACAACCCACGAGTGCACCAGAGCCAGTAATTAACGGATGCATACCAAGGGTCTTAATCATAAGCAGCCTGTCAAATATTCGTCAATCATACCAAAGTAAATAGTAGCTGAGAAGACTGCTTAAAATGTACCCAAAATGGTATGCAAATATTTAGCACAAACACTCAAATATATATATATATATATATATATATATATATATATATATATATATATATATATATATATATATATGTATATATATATATAACTATTTCACTAGAGAGCCTTGGGTCTGATCCCAATATTAGGCCCAAATTTATGAAAACATATGCGTACTGACAATAAATATTTATTTTAAATTTTATATTTACTTAACCTACATATCCAATACGAATTAGACGAAATGATATGCAAAATACACAAAGAATAAATATTTTACAGTAATACCCTCCAAGAGATTTATTCACATTTCAGCACAAAATAATTGACGAAAAATCACAGTGGTAATATTTGCAAAGGGTATTTGCAATTCTAACTTGAATTAGTAATTGTAACAAGTGTTAACAGCCTCGAAAACACCACTGCGACATTCTTCAATTGAGAAACCTTTTGTTAAAATATCACAGTAAAACGGAACGTAAAGTAGAAAGGGGAATATAAAAGAAAGTCTTCAAACACGCCAACCAATGAAGCAGTGAGCGATAGTTTCGCGCTACAACTGAATGACTGTTGTCACAAACTCACACTACTCTTTCTTCATATACTGTCTCACGTTAAGCCGCAAATATAAACCTTAATATTGAATCCACTTTACCTTGCGAGTAACCTAAACTCAAAGAGAATTAAATATGACGAGTGCACTTCCCCCCCGCCATGATTCGAACCCATGCCCGTTGGCTTTAATTAATAAATAGGTTGACAACCAACTTATCCACTTAAAGTGAATTCGATATCAGGTGGTATTTGTGACTTTTTATTCAAGAGTGAGTGTATCTATTAAGTGTATTGTGTGTGTGTGAGTGTGAGTGTGAGTGTGTGTGTGTGTGTGTGTGTGTGTGTGTGTGTATGTGTGTATATGTATTATGTATGTTTTGTATGTATGTATGTATGTAGTGTATGTATGTATCGTATGTGTGTGTAAGTGATAGTGATGTAGTCTATATATATTATAGTATATATATATATACATATATATATATATATATATATATATATATATGTCATATCACATTACCGTGATTCATATACTACATACATCGAGCTAGAAATGTCTCTACCTAGGAACTAATATTTTCATGTATATAATAACATATGAAAATATATAATTCCGAGGTACAGAGAATTAGATATTAAAGGACATTTGTAGCTGATCATACTATCTATCTATCTATCTATATAATATATATATATATATATATTCTATATATATATGCATACATAAACTGACTCCTTTTACAAGAGCTTGTATCAGTGGAAATTATAAAGCACTCCATATTTACTTTGTTTTGGGGAGCGGGAGGGGCCGGGGCGAGGGGGGTGGGGGGGAGTTAGTGACACAGGAAGCATTGGAATACCATTCCTGAATAAAACCAAAGCACTGACATTTAGGAGGAACCTGGACGTCATAATACCGGTTGAGTGTGGTACGAAGGAGTTCCTCGCCAGATGTTTCTGGTACAACAGACCAAACAATGGGTCGGGGGAATTATCCAACCGTCGTGTAATTGAGGTAAATCAATTAACAAACGTGATAGGCTGCGTTTAATCAGCTGAGTGATACCCAGTACTCAATACACGTTTTATTCATCAATAATATTAGAGAGGAGCATTTCCATGCGCGATTTTAAAATCTCTTAAGAAATCATTGATTGCATCTTAGCCCCGACAGTATTGATTGCACTTTCCACGGCATATTTGATGGGACTTCAGTACGCATGACCAATAATCCATTCATGACTGCAGTACTCCATAAATCAGGGTACACAGTATAAACGTCTGCATACTTACACACGTAAAATAATACAAGTGCACCATGAAAGACACAGGCATGAACAGTCCAGTCTTATTTGAAAGCGAACACACACATACGTATATAAACATTTGTGTATGTGTGTGTTTGTGTGTATATATGTATATATATATATATATATATATATATATATATATATATATATATATATATCTGTGTCAGTACATTCGTATTTACATTAATACATTTCCATAGATTTACATATTAATATATAATATATAATTAATATATATATATATATATATATGTATGTGGGTGTTTGTACAATAAATTAATTATATTATAATATTATTCTATATATATATATATATATATATAATATATATATCGTATTATATATATATATTATCCAAGGGGGAAATACAACAGACAGTTAAGCAAGCTGAAACTGTGGATTGGATTAATGTACATTTGGGAATGCTTGTGGAAGCGATCGTAAAAATTGGTAAGAATGGTAATTGAGCGGTTGACAAATGGAAAGGGGCCGAGAGTGGATGGAACCGCAGGTAACTTGCAGCAATATAAAGGTAATACTCACTGAGTGGTTGACCAGGTTGCGTGAGGTATGTTTGGTGGGTAAAAAAAAAAAAAAATAAATAAAATTCTAGATATAGAAAGGTCGAAAAAGAATGGTTACAAGGATTGAATCAAGAGAAACGTGATAAGAGAGTAAATGAATCATAAAAGCAAAATAGTATTATATGAAAATATGATACAGTTTATGCAGGTTTGGACTGAAAGAGTATGATTGACAGCGGAAAGATTGGCGAGAGAAGTTTAATTGTACAAGGAAGACCTAATAAGTGGCATAAGGGTTCTAGAAAAGGCTTATGTGGAGGATGTTCCAATGTGTGTGGTCAGAAGTAATATGCTGAGAGTAACCGAAAGTCTGACTTCGTTTGTTAAAGTGGGTCTAAGACGAAGGTTGTGTCTCCTCGGCATTTTAATATTTCTGTGGATCAAGTATCCGCAATGGAGTCACACTAAACATTAGAGAATGACCTGGAGATGTAGCTACAATGTAGTGGGATAAGTTAAGTATATCTTAATTTAACCAGACCGCTGAGATGATTAACAGCTCTCCTAGGACTGACCCGAAGGATTAGATATTTTTACGTAGTTAGGAACTAATTGGTTACCTAGCAACGGGACCTACAGCTAATTGTGGGATCCGAACCACGTTATATCGAGAAATTAACTTCTAATCACCAGAAATACATTCCTCTGATAAGGAAAGGGGTTGCTAATGTAAGGCAAGTTTGATGTTTGGTAATGAAAGACTGTTAAATGGCAATAGTGAAGAAAAGCTTCAGAGACTGGTAGAGGCGACTTTAACAAGAATATGGTAATACGTTTAAGCCAATTTGTGACAGGCGTGTTTAACTAAACCTATTTTAGGGAAAGCAGTTGTGCTAGCTGAAATGTAAATTAGCGAAAAGAGCAGTAACCAGGAATGAAAAGTTGAGAACTCAGATGTACAAATATAATGTAGTAAAAAGGTCAGTACTGATAAGAGGATGAATCAAATATGGTTGCAAAGAGGGGGGGGGGGGGAGTGTGAAGAAGATTGTCCTACATTAAGAGGACGATGCCCTTCATTTTTAACTTCCTATCTTTTAAAGCGAGACATTTCGATGCTAAGGTTCTTTCGCCCGTGTAGAAATGTCAGATGATTTTATTCAAACCTTTCAAGTCAATCTATAAAATGTCATTCTTGAGCTAGACTCACCGGTCAGACCCCTTACATTAGTAGATAGGTATAGTAAAAAATTGTTTTTTTTCAAGTTCCGTTTCAAGATTTATTCTAAGTCTTTATGTACCGTTGTGGAACCCCTGCAATAATTTACGAATCTCAGGGAATCTGTCATTCATGAACTTACGGCAAACTTGAAACTTTTAAAATGTCAAAAATGAATGAAATCGAACTGCTTTCTCAAAGGACCTCTTAAAATCAGTTTTCCTTTACACAAAAAAATCTATTGGCTATTGGTATATGCCCAGGTTTCCAGCAGACCCAGAGGAAGGCTTGTCATTCAACAACAACGGTCATTTAAAACATCTTGCTTAATTGTCTAGATCTATCGTTAAACGAGTCATACATTCCTGCCATTCAACAGTTGACGGTGAAGGCACTTACCACAGGTCACAATCTCTTTCGGGATGGCTATTAACAGCCATTACTAATGGAAATCCAGTTAAAAATAAAAAAAAAGCAAAGGTGGTCACCATGTACTCAAGGACAGGGCCCTCAAATGTAAATGACTAACTATCGACTCCCATAACAGGGCAATGAGCTAAAGAAATAGCTACCTTGGAAGGGCTCTATACTGCAGGCAAAATGATGACTCTACTTTCCTCCCTCTCCAAATCATGGGCAGAACGTACGAAAGTCCCTCACGGCTTACTACCACATATAATGGCACCGTTCCCCTAGGGATCGCCAATTATCTTTGCACAATGGTGATTTACAGGTAACATGACTTGGCTGAAGATACCCCCGTCAGGTGTACACAGATACGGGAATCTGTGTCAGGATACTCTGTGAGCAAGCTCACATCCTGACTATATATATATATATATATATATATATATATATATATATATATATATATATATATATATATATATATATATATATATATATATATATATATATATATACAAATATATAAATATAAATATATATATATAAATAGATAATATATATATATATATATATATATATATATATATATATTCCACCAGAGATCAGGAATATTTAATATTCGAAATCTATGACTACGACGAGTATGTATTGTTAAAGAAAAAAAATATATACATGTATATATAAAGAAGTACCAAATTCGGTAAATTCTTCACTTTGAGTGCCACTTTATCTCTTATGAATTACATTACCTTCCTAATACATCGTCATCACCGCCTCCGACGCTTTGTGAGGCAAAGGGACCCCCTATGCAATCCTGCCACTCACGTCTTTCCTGCGCTTCATCCTCCACAGTTATTAACTTATAATATCCAGACTCCCTCCTCAGAGGTCTCAAGGAAGTAGGTCTTAGTCTTTCGACAGGAGTCCACCTGACGCTATCACGCACTATTCTTCTTAATTAGCATTATTTTTTTTAATTCGCGTCAGTGTTATGTTTATTACGTTTTTTTTTAAATTCCGAATTTTATGAACCACCTGAAGATGTCTCTAAAAAGCTAAGGTCAGAGAGAGAGAGAGAGAGCGAAGAGAGAGACGAGAAGAGAGAGAGAGAGAGATAGAGAGAGAGAGAGAATCTCCAACGAAATAAATTAGTGACGATAGAACGGATACATATTGCATAAATATTAACTAAGAGCTAGAGAGAGAGAGAGAGAGGAGAGAGGAGGAGAGACAGAGAGAGAGAGAGAGAGAGAGAGAGAGAGAGAGAGAGAGAGAGAGAGAGAGAGAGAGAGAGAGAGAGAGAGAAAATCTCCAAACGAATAAAGTAGTGAAGATAGAAACGGATACATATTGCATAAATATTAACATAAGAGCTAGAGAGAGAGAGAGAGAGAGAGAGAGAGAGAGAGAGAGAGAGAGAGAGAGAGAGAGAGAGAGAGAGAATCTTCAAACGAATAAAGTAGTGAAGATAGAAACGGATACATATTGCATAAATATTAACATAAGAGCTATATCAACTTTACATTCTAACAAACAGCATGTGCCTCTTAATGCATGAGAAATACAATTACTTCACTTATTAAAGGTTTATCGAGACCTAACCGTCCAAAGACGGAGCACAGATTGTAATGGCACGACAGAATGTTTAATGACTTAATGGATCGTTTCTCGTTTCGAAGATGAAACAAACATATACAATATTTATAAGAATAAATTACCATAAATTTAATATAATGTGAAAGCACAGGACACGTGACTAAGATAATGCGCATCAGAGAACATACCAGCCATAAATTCAACCCCCCCCCAAATATATATAATAATAAATAAATCATAATAATGGACAAAAAGAAAAAAGAAAAAAATGCGAGCCCAGAATCCTGAAATTATTCCTCTGCAAGGTCACGTTTATTAATGGGGGAAAGATGAGACGGCAGGAATACCAAGGTTCGAAAAACAATTCCCTCCTCCTCCTCCTGCGACCACCCAAACTCTAAGAGAAATGACCAAACAAAAGAAAACGAACGACTGCACACAACTGAAAAATTAGAGATCCGGATAAAGAAGAAGAAAAAAAAAACTCAGTTATAGGAATGCCAGTACTTCCAAATAATGGCGTAGTGAATCGTCATTAAAGTCCGGCTCGCAAGAACGGATTAGAGAGAGAGAGAGAGAGAGAGAGAGAGAGAGAGAGAGAGAGAGAGAGAGAGAGAGAGGGCTGCTCAGCTATATCATCAAGAGTTGTGGCACAAGTCTCCTCTGATCTGGGTTTATTTCGCTGCCATCTGGGCACAAAGACAAAAACCCAAGAAAAAAATTCTAAATTAAATTAAAGGCATCTGTGGCTCGAACAAATGTTAGGGACAAAGACAAATGCACCACTAAACATGGAGGCAAGCAAGGACTGAGATTAAATCTGCTTTTGTTCATAAAACCAAAAAAATTATCGCTTTAATTAAAACGATACGACATGGAGTCTTCGTCCTAGTTTTGGTATAACTCTAGATGAGGTTTTTCATCCGATTTCGATAAAGGTTAAAAAATTTCGCATCGTTAAGCAAATTAACATTTTGGAGAAAAACACCGCTTTCTATTTCAAAAGGACAAAATAACTTTCTCCTACAATGCTTTATAACTCCTAAATGGACATTACAAATAATTAATGGAAAAGTAACACTCAATGAACCTCACAAAGCATGAATAGAATTATAACATTCTCACAGTAGCGCGAGTATGAGTCTTGAAATGGAGAAACAAATCCAGTTACGTGTATGTCCATATTTTTACAGATAAATCTAAACAAAAATCTTTCGGAAAACTGTTCGAACGGTTTCCCAAAACCTTTCTGCACAGATTTATCTTCAAAAATATGTACGTATACGGTTACATAACAGTGGATTTGTTTCTCCAATGAATAGAATAGTAACATTCGAATGGACCTTATAAATAATGAATAGAATAGTAACCATCAATTGGACTTTACAAATAATGAAGGGAATAGTGACTCACAAATGGTCATAACAAATAATGAATGGAATAGTGACTCCTAATGGACATTACAAATTATGAATGGAATAGTCTCACAAATGGACATTACAAATAACGAATGGAATAGTGACACCTAAATGGACTTGACAAATAATGAAAGAAATAGTGACTCACAAACGGACATAACAAATAATGAATGGAATAGTGACTCCTAAATGGACTTGACAAATAATGAATGGAATAGTGATTCCTAAATGAACATTACAAATTATGAATGAATTAACACTTGTTAGAATCCTTGTAGCCAAGTACTCTACGTTACAAGTTCGCCCAATTTCACATCCATAACTGGAAAAAAAATGCTAAAAACAAAACGGACAATTTCTCCCACATCCGCAAACCCTTTGAGGATAATAAGCTACCACTCGCTGAAGAATGAATTGGTTGCTTTGTCTTGGAGCCCTAAATTGCGGCAAAGAAGAACAGCTAGTGAAATACGGATGTCTCCCCAACCATTAAAGAAGGAAATGACATACACTAATGGAGAAGAGCTGAAATAATGGTTCTCCTGTAAATCTACTTCAGACAACCAGAGATGTTAGACCCATTATCATCACGTGCCAAATACCAGAAGCGTTAACCACAAGTGAAACGCAAGTCACCTGATCTGGTTAAGACCCAATCGACGACGAGGATGCGACAGTTGCAGTTTTTCAGGAAGAAAACTAAACACAAATACAAAGGACACAAACTGTCTTTAACTTTGAAATGACAGATTTTACTACTATAAAGGATTAACAAATACCGAACCTTGACACGCTAATAACTATATATATCAAATCATATGTACTTTCGCAAAAATAAAAAATGAATAAACTGTATATTTTAACACGAATAGGAGCCAGGAATCCTTTAAAAGGTATCACAATTGACTATTGGTTTCCTTAACTTCAATATTCCATCATCTGTCTATATATCGGGTTTTTGTATAATAAAAAATATTCACAAATCCACATGTGAAAATATAACTGTATGTAAATAAGTTCGCGGTCGGTATGGGGATCATACTAAGCAAAGCGTACAAAAGCTGGGTGGGGCAGGGGGAGGGGGCGTGAGATTTGGTCAGACTGTATGTTTTTTTAACATCAAAGGTCAACGGCGCATTTGTGAGGGAACGTCTAAAATAGACATTTCTGTGCCTATACTCTAATAATTTCTTTTAAACTTTCTCATGGATAATAAATGTAGTACTGATAACGCTTACATGCATTTCTATCTCTATAACTGAACATTATACAAACAACCATACGTAGGCAGAGATACACATTACATATATACGTACACAAAGAAGTGCATGCTCTCATGTGTAGAACATACATGCCCATAGATACTGTATATGTGTATTGGTATTTATGTCTGGATATGTCTGTATACGTGGCATGAGTCTGATCACATCACCGAGATTCATATATACGCATTAAGCTACAAATGTCCTTTAATATCTAATTCGCTCTACGTCAGAAGTAATATTTTTTTTAAATATGTTAACTGAAGGGGAATTTTTAGTTGATGATAATTTCGTTGGTTCCTGGGCGCGAACCTAGGGACCCAGAAATCAGGACGTAAAGTGAAGCGCCTTTAACCGCAGAGCTATATGCATACGTATAAACTATTCATAAACATGTACTATATCCGTCATTCGTATATTACTACGGAATGAGAAACAGGAACGTAATCAGACAGTCCCATCGCCTAAAACAATTTCCACCAAGTATACCCTCCCATCAACACTGCTTTTAAAAGTAAATTTCAGTCACACTCAGCAAATCCGCTAAAACCGTGCGCCCTGGTTTGGAGCTATTGCAGGAATTCGCCCGCCCTTCGCGGCTTAACAAGTGCCAGGTGTTGAAACCCGTTTCAACAAGTACTACTGATTTCGGCGACGTAATTACAATCAACAAGTAGCAAAAGGAAAGGGAAAAAATTGATAGTTCTGTACTAAAAACGACAACGCTTTTAGCAAAGCGTGACAGCAGTGCCTAGCAATATAGAATACACAGGAACCATTAAATTTCTCTCCTTATTCTACATGTGCAGTTCCTCGTTGGACTGATACGGTTACATGTTCGCCTACCGATTCCGTAGTCCCGAGTTCGATTCCCTCTTCAGCCACTGCAGAATCAGGACAGCAGTGCCTATCAATAAAGAACGCACAGGAACCATTAAATTTCTCTACTTATTCAACATGTGCAGTTCCTCGTTGGCCCGAGTCGGTTACATGCTCGCCTACCGATTTGGTAGCCCCGAGTTCGATTCCCCCTTCAGCCAATGCGGAACCAGAGGAATTTATTACTAGTGAATAGATATTCATTTCTCACTCATTGTAATGTGGTTTGGATCCCACAGTAAGCTGGAGGTCCCGTTGCTAAGAAACCAGTTGGTTCCTACCCACGTGAAAATATCTAATCCTTCGGCCCAGCCCTAGGAGATATCTTAATCTGCTCAGTGGTCTGGTTAAACTAAGGTACACTTTCTACTTAAAAGGTGGTTGCTATACTTACTATACCTGGCATTTACCTTCGGTTTCCAAACTAGTCCCAAGGCATCCTCTGCGCCTAATGTTACCCACTACAGTTGCCTAATCACCTGGTATCGCTAACTCACAACTTAGGTCTCCGAGACCAGAACGGATTTTTCAGGACACTGGGGATGGAACTTAGTATAAAAGAAAAATAAAAAAAAATAAAAAAAATGTAGTTTATCACAGAATCAGGTTAGCCTACCTGTCTTAATGCTTTGACCTTTGTATTCGCTGACGCGACTCACACTTTACGAAATAATGAGCCACGTAGGCGTTGCGTTGAATAGACAAGCAAGACATACTTATTGACAAGCAGACGGACGGACAATCTTCTTTCATGTACATATATGCATTAACGTTTACCTCTCTACCAAGCTCAACGACAATACTTTAAACCGATTAAGAGGAGTTCCAATGAGAAGGCTACTATGCCAAACACGCTGACAGAGAGCTGGGCAACCTCCATTCGTGTACGTCTATACTTGACGGATTCCCTGTTCATCAGACTCTAGTAAAATAACTCCAGCTTCGCACAAAGAGTTGTAGGATGGCAAGAAAGGGCGGGCAGACAGACAGACAGACAGACAGGCAGGCAGGCAGACAGACAGACAGACATTCTCTCTTCATGCACACATATGCACGAAGAAATCAATCCAAGTCTGAAGGAGGAGTTGCAATAAAAGGTAAACTGACATACAAGGATGATGGACATTACAAGCAAACTAACAAGTTGACAGACAATCAAATTTCAGGCATAACTAGTTAGACAGGAGTCGTGACCACAAGGTAACCGTGACATACTACACACTGATAGGCAGACTGGACAGGTATACTGACTCTCTACTTTTGTTTGTTTGTTTGTATGGTGTTTTTACGTTGCATGGAACCAGTGGTTATTTAGCAACGGGACCAACGGCTTTACGTGACTTCCGAACCACGTCGAGAGTGAAATTCTATCACCAGAAATACACATCTCTCACGCCTCAACGGAATGCCGAGAATCGAAGTCGCGGCCACCGAGGTGGCACGCCAAAACCATACCGACCACGGCACTGAGGCGCTACTTTCCTTTTGTATACAATTAAACATGAGGGTCTACATATCTCTGTGGCACACGTGAATGAGATTCCTCAACCGTGTGGGAATTGCACTTAAAATGTAAGTGTGAAAGATACAGTGTTGGACACTCAGACTGTTCAAGGACTGGTCTTTCAACCACATTACTGCAAGAGGGTGTACATCTGTGCAAAGTTTGAGTGAAATCCTTTCTACACTGTAAGTGGAGTTGCGACAGAAATGTAAGAACGACACACACACAAACGGGGCGACAAACTTCAAGGACAGACACAAGATTTTCCCTCACGCAAATCCATCAATGACAGACTACCTTTGCACCAAGTTTGATTCAAATCTCTCCAACTATGGCACGAGAAAGGTAACAAACGTATTATCATCTTCCTTCGTGAACTTCTACGCAAGATAGTCTATCTTTGTGATAAGTTTGACCATATAATCCTTTCAGAGTTGCGACGACAAGGTAGGCGTGACACAGACGGACAAACAGAGCTGAAAATCTGTAGTCCTTCCAACTTGGTCGATAAGGGACTTGTAATATAATAATAATAGCGAACGCCAACCACGAAAATCACAGGTTATGGCCTAGGAGCAGATAGGTCCTATTTGAATATAGTAGTTTAATTCCATCACAACGCCAGCGGTCACCAACCAGTAATGAGACAGAAAGAAAGAGAGAGAAACAGAGAAAGTCTCTTTATAAAAAAAAAAAAAAAAAAAAAAAAACACACACACACACACACGAGTATGACGATCAATCTCGTTCATCCCAATGGAAGTTAATCAAACTCAATTCGAATCACGAAGTGGAGAGGAATGGAATTCGGCAGGGCTTACACCCGGGTCACGTACCGCACAAGATGTATTACAGGGGCAAAGCTGAAGCTGGCTACGTGTAACAGAGATCCGGTAACTGGATTCTTGAACATCCTTCACTCCGGCAAAGGGTAAATATAATATCCTACTGCAGAGACGAGTTCTGGTAGCTTCAATTTTTTATAGTTTTTTCAAACTAAATTTTTCTATATCTATATTATCCATACCATTCTTTATTTCTTTGAATAAACCTAATACTGTTATTATTATTATTATTATTGTTTATTAATATTTCAATATTCTTATTAATTAGTTTCATTATTATTATTATTAATTATGATTTATTATTATTATTATCATCATCATCATCACATCATTATTATTATTATTATTATTAGTTCCGGTAGCGTTTAATTTTTATAGTTTTTTAGAACTAAATTTTCTATATCTGTATTAACGTTACCATTCTTATTTCTTTGAAAAACTTATTATTATTATCATTATTATTATTATTATTATATTAGTTCAGATAGCTTCAATTTTTATAGTTTTTTTTAACTCAATTTTTCTATATCTATATTATCGTTACCATTCTTATTTCATTGAATAAACCTAATATTATTATCATTATATTTAGAAGGTTAACCTTATTCATAAGGAACAAGCCCACAGGGGCCACCCATTCACTTGAATTTCAGTCATCCAAAGAATATACTGTTCATTTGAAAGACCTAACAGGAGGTAATAGGAAACACAAGAAGTAGAGATCAGTTATTAAAAATGGAAAATTAAATTAACAGATTAATAAATAAATAAAAATGTAACTAAGTTGTTAAAATGCAAGGAGAATTGTCTTATGGTAGTAATACATAGTTTGATTTGTTTGTTTGTATGATGTTTTTACGCTGCATGGAACCAGTGGTTATTCATCAACGGGACCAACGGCTTTACGTGGCTTCCGAACCAAGTCGAGAGTGAACTTCTATCACCAAAATTACACATCTCTAACCCCTCCATGGAATGTCCGAGAATCGAACTCGCGGCCACCGAGGTGGCAGGTCAAGACCATACCGATCACGCCACTGAGGCGCTAGTAATACATTGAATGTTAGCTTGAACTTTTCAGATTCCAATAGCACAACATCCTCAGTGAAGCTGTTCCAGTCTATGAAACTGAATCTATAAACTAGATCAAATTATCTACATCACCGATGAGCCTTGATTGAAGTTAGATAAACCTTTTCTAATCCTTTTGTACTTCTAAAAGCTCTTGGTTCAACTTAATACGGCCCCCGGGTTGGATCAGAATTCAAAGTAATCCTTTAACTGTATTAATTACTCATTACGCTCACATCTTTTCATCTTTCATGTTTCATTTAGTTATTCACGATCCTTCCCAGCATGTGTTCGACGAGTGCACTTAGTCGTCAATTACGCATTTTAACAACATATAAAAATTGGTTTGTAATAAATCAAGTACAGCGTGCGGTTAGTGTTACATATAAAGTATATGAGAATTTATCAACAGCTCAAAACATAATGTTATGCCAATAACCCAAATACGAAAACGCATAATACCCACAAATATGCTTTTGGAACGAGATAAAAAAAATCACTCTGCCCAGCAAGCGTATAATATAAACGAAATTAATCACACAGCAACATAACTATGTAATAAAATATACAAAAACACAGATGCATGAAAGCACCACCCCGTAAGGAAATTAACAAGTGCTTTACTCTACCTTTAAATGAAGGAACACTCGACAAAGGCAACGCCCCACCGTCCAAGACCAAGCGCCAAAGAGTGATAGGTCTCCAGAAGTTGTGCACACACCATGAGCAGCAATTCTTAGCAAAGCAATATTGGTTTTATCATTTATCTCTTGTAAGTTGTAAGATTGAGCCCGTGAATGTTACACTGCACACACACAAACACATTCACTCAATAGTTGAATCCATGCACATGGATACAGTATTTCCACTTCGAATAATGTCTTCTTTTCTTTTTGGTTTTGGAATTTGTAAAGTAAGCTGCAAGAGTACTTATGGTCCCAATCCTGCTATACTCACATTTGTATACGTTCTCTGATCTCCCCAACTAACACTAACCTTCTCACATGTATAATCAAAGTGCTCTTAACAACTATAATTTTCTTTCCAGGGAGACAAGGTTAGCCTACGAAAACTTTCTATCTAACATCTACAAGTTAAGGGGTGGTGACCCAGTTCAGATTCTTGACAAATACATTAAAATTAACAATTATTCACATCAATTTATCATTTTCCTACCAGGTTTTACAAACAAGCTTTCAGATCTAATTTGCTTTCTTCTTTAGTCCATGGTCTACATACCGTACAGCAAACCACTATTGCCACACACGAAAAACACTTTATTGCATTATCCTTGGCCCTAATTTTGTTCTGAGCATTAAACTGGCATCAACAGAGAGTAATTAGAAATGCAATTGACGGTTACACGGCGCATAGGCGGGAACCTACAAACTTTCAGATAGAAACATTATGGCATGCTACATTTGTTCACTTTTTTTTCAGATATATCATAAATTTTGAGTTGAGGGTAAACAGGGCAATCATCTTACTAGGTCCGAAGGATAAGAAGGTAATTATTGGGGGAAAAAGAGTAAAGAAAGTGAGGATCTTCCTCAAATAAATATGCCATTACCCCACTCACCCCAAATCTTAACCCCTCCCCCTAAAAAGGACGATTATAAGAATCGAAGAATACGGAAACATGGAAAAACAAGATATTGTTTGTTTGTTTGTTTATATGGTGTTTTTATTTTGCATGGAACCAGTGGTTATTCAGCAACAGGACCAACGGCTTTACACGACTTCCGAACCAGAAATACACCTCTCTTACCCCTCAGTGGAATGCCGGAGAATCGAACCGAGGTGGCAGGCCAAGACCATACCGATCACGCCACCGAGGCGCTAGGAGAAACAATAGGACAATTTGCGTTCGCAGACATAATATCAAAGCTCGTTACTGATCTTTTCTCATTACTAATGTAGCCTTTGGAAGCGTGGGTGGTCACAATATTTCAAAGCATTTACAGTTTTTCCTGAACTGTAATAACAGAAATAACAATGAATTTTTTTAAATAAAAAACTAAATACAATACAATAATAAAAAATTCACTTAAATATCACAGACAAAGTTTCAATAATTCGAAGTGTTTGGAATATCGACCCACCTACTCCAAGGTTCAAACTCTAGGTTTATCCCAAAATAGTTTTAGTAAGCTCAAGTCCAAACTTTTGTAAAATACAAAGGGAATTATATGAAGTCTTATAAAATGGAAACTAAGTTATGTGAAGTCTTGTAAAATGAAAGAGAGGTTATATGAAGTCCTATGAAATGGAAAGGGAGTAATATGAAGTCATATAAAATAGAAAGGATGGATGGATGGATTATGAAATTTAGGGACAAGCCCAAGCACTGGGACCTATAATGGTCATTCAGCGCCGTAATGGAATGAAATAAATAATCTGATAATTAATGAAATTTAATTGAACGTGATGATAATCTGATGTGAATGAAACTTAAAACCTTATTTCATTAAAAAAATAAATAAATAAAATAAAAATATAATTTTTTATATTAAAATACAATTAAAAGTATAACTGCATACACTTGTGTGTATTAGGTGAGAGGTAAAATTGAATATTATTAAAAGTCAAATTTTATAGTAAATATCAATCTCTTTTAAGAACTTTACAAGATTATTGATATCAACATCATCTCCTAAAATATAAGAAAGTTGTTTCCCTGAAAGTCCGAATTTCCTGCGGGCAGCACCATACACTGGGCAACAAACCAGAATATGCTCAACTGTCAACAGGCAGTCACAGCGAGCACAGACTGGAGCCTCACTTCCTTCAAGTATAAAGCTGTGCGTCAATCGGGAATGACCAATACGAAGTCTCGTTAAAACAATCTCGGTCCTCCTGTCTCTATGAAACGAAGACTGCCAAAAATTCAAATTAGGTCTGATTGCCTTCAGCTTCTTGTTTCTGGCAAGGTTTGAGGACCATCGCTCCTGCCATTTGTGGCGGATATAGCTTCGAATAGGAGACTTCATATCAATGTATGGAACTTCATGGATATCCAGTGATCTTTTATTACATACTCTTTTTGCTGCTCTATCAGCTTTTTCATTACCCTTGATCCCTACATGGGCAGGAACCCAGCAGAACGAAACAGCTTTGTGTTTGCAAGAAATTCGAAACAGCCACTCTTGAGCTTGGAGAATCAAAGGATGTGATGTATTACAAATATTAAGACTCTCCAAAACACTTTTAGAATCCGAATATATAACAAATTTCTTCTTCTCGGTACGATGAACAATAGCTAATGCTCTATTAATGGCAGAAAGTTCTGCTGTATATACTGTAGCCGAATTTGGTAGTTTTGCAGCCTCACAAGAGTCTTCTGTAATTACGGCTAGCCCAACTCCCTCTCTTGACTTGGAACCGTCTGTATAAATCTTATACGCACCATCATGTACTAAGAATAAACTCTTTGCCATTTTATCAGAAAGGTTCTTCTTGACCATAGTTTTGTTACAAACTTTTGCTTTAGGGATAAGCCATGGGGGAATCTAGAGGCAACTAACTGAGAAACATTCTGATTCTTTAGAGTATCATTATTCACTTCTTGATGTAGTCTTATCTGGAAGGGGACAGATGACCTTGGTTTAAATTTCCTGTTGTCAAGTTGGCGAATGACCTTATTGGAAGGATTTCCAGAACTGCTCTTTACGCGCATTATGTAGCGCAGACCCAGTTCCTCCCGTCGTAAGTCAAGTGGCAGTTGATGGGTATCTACATACAGACTCTCAACAGGAGATGTTCGGAATGCACCAGAGCAAATTCGTAATCCCATGTTATGGACAATATTGAGGTCGTTAAGTTTGCTTTTGCACGCTGAAGAATAAATCTGACACCCATAATCTAGCTTTGATCTACAAAGTGCATCATAAAGTCTTAATAAACATTTCTTGTCAGCTCCCCATTCATATCCAGAGACTACTTTCAAAAGATTAAAAGATGCTTTAATTTTACATTTAAGGTTATCAATATGTTTGGTCCAGGTGAGTTTTGAGTCAAAGTCATTCCCAAAAATTTGACATCGGCAGCATATGGTAAAATAGATCCCTCGAGTTTTAAATTAGGTATAACCTCTTTACGCCTGCTCCTTGAAAAGCGGATAGCAACACTCTTAATGGCTGAAAATTTAAAACCATTTAGCCTGGCCCATTTGGAGACAGAATCTATAGCTTTCTGTAAATATCGGCATGCAGATATAGCATCGTAGGCAGTGCAATAAATGGCCAAATCATCCACATACAATGAAGCTCGAACTGGGCTTGGAACTTCATCCAAGATGCTATTTATGGCGACAGCAAAGAGGGTCACACTGAGAACACTTCCTTGTGGAACACCTTCCTCTTGTTTAAAGGGGGACGACAGAAAGTTCCCTACTCTCACTTTTATTACTCTCTCGGATAGGAAGGAATGAATGAACCGAATTAAGTTGCCCTTAATACCCATTTTCTGTAGTTGTTTAGAATTCCATTACGCCAAGTAGTGTCATAAGCTTTCTCTAAATCAAAGAAGACCCCTATTGTCTGACACTGATTGACAAAACCCTGCTGAATTTGGTTGGAGAGTCTCATAAGTGGGTCGAGGGTAGATCTATTTTTACGAAACCCAAATTGGAAAGGAGAGAGAAGCTTATTTGATTCTAAGTGCCATACCAAGCGATAATTTATCATTTTTTCCATTAACTTGCAAACACAGCTTGTTAGTGCTATAGGTCTATAACTTGAACTTTGTTGGGGATCTTTATTTGGTTTTTGAACGGGGATTATGATGGAAATTTTCCAGGATCTCGGCATAACTCCAGTCTCCCAAATCTTATTAATGATCTTAAGAAGGTAGCGTTTGGCCTCTTCAGGTAGCTTCCTAAGCATTATATATAAAATAGTATCTTCACCAGAGAAGTGTCATCTGTTGAAGAGAGTGCTTCATGTAGTTCTTGAAGCGAGAATCTTGCATTGTATGCCTCCCGGTTATCACCAGAAAGATTCAGATTGACCTGAGTGTTCCTGATTCTTTGGAATTCACTAGAATAGTTTTGGTCTAGAAATGTTGGAGAAATATTGACCCAATGACTCAGCTACATCTGAAGGGTTTGTAACTAGGTTATTTTCTACTCTCAAAGAGGGAGTTTTGGGTGGCACAAACTTCCCTGCTAGTTTTCGTACCTTTTTCCATACAAACATCGATGGGTGTTTTAGAGTTAATACCATTAATATAATAAATCCAAGAGTCTTTCTTGGCACGACGGAAGTATCGGCGTTGTTTTGCCATGGCTCGCTGATATATTCTTTTAGAAGTGGATGTGCCACTTGATTTGTGTTTCTTGTAGCATCTTCTAGTAATTTTTCTTAAGGTGGCACACTTTTTGTCCCACCATGGAACTGTTGGTCTCCTTGGCTTTCCTGTAGTTTTTGGAATAGAGGCTTCTGCACTGGCTAATACAGTGTTTGTCCAATACTCATATGCTTCAATATGGTTGTTAAAGGATTCATATGGTTTATCGAGATGGATATCCTTTTTATACTTCTCCCAATCAGCTTCCAATGGCTTCCATTTCTGTGGCATTTCTGTAGGACATTTCTGGTAAACTTTAAAAGAATGGGATAGTGATCACTGCCATTTAAAAATTCATTTACTGACCAAATAAAAAACTAAAGCTATTGCAGAGGAACATATACTCAGATCAATAGCAGAGTAAGAATTAAAATATATATTATGATAAGTCATAGTACCATCATTTAAAAGCACAATATCATTATTATTAATAATGTCTTCTATAATTTTACCTTCATTATCTGAAGTATGCCCTCCCCATAACGGATTATGGGCATTAAAATCACCAAGAATAAAAAATGGCTGTGGCAGTTGATCAATTAATGATTGGATATCAGCATTTGTGAAGTTTGATCTAGGAGGCAGGTAGGATGGAACACACAGTAATCTGTTTGTCTAATGTGATCTTAAGAGCAACAGCCTGTAAATTTGTACTGAGGCTACAGGCAAGCATTCCAGTGATTTGCTCACGATAATAGCTGCTCCTCCATGTGCTCTATCACCCACTGGAGGGGTGGATGTGAAGATCTCATAATTAAGTCCAGGATTGAACTTCTCTGGACCTAATTGAGTTCCTGCAGGCAAATTACTCCAGGATTAGTTTCTCTTATGAGGACCTTTAGATTTTCAGCACGAGAACGCAATCCTTTACAGTTCCATTGTAGGATGTTGAATGAAGCCATTACAAATCCGATTTGGAAGCCTTTCTTTTTTCCTCTTTAGGTGGTCTGGAAATAGACGGTTTTTTATGACTAACCCTGTGATCTTTATTTCTCCTAGTTTGATTTTCTTTAGGAGGAGGGTGAACATCTACCGTTGTAATCTGTGCAACCTCTTTAACTTGGTGGTTGTGTTCCATTGCAATACTTGCTTCACTTGAGGAAAGCACACTGTAGCTGTTAAATATCGAAGCATGCTTATTTGGAGTATAAGGGGGAGAACCTGAAGGAGTCCTTCCTCTCTTGGGGTTCCTTAACTGTTTTGATTCCATTAGATCAGGCAGAGATTCTGCCTGTGATAGATTTACTACATTAAAAGTAGGAGATGGAAGAGATGATGGGAGAGCCTCTTCATCTGGAGGAGACTCTTTTTCAACCACAGGCAGCTTGCCTGCTTTGGTGGTGTGTACTCTTGCTTCCAGTGACTGAGCACCCAACCCAGATACCCGGGCCTCTACCACAGGAGTTGATGCACCTACTGCAGGAGAAGGTGCTCCTACAGGACCCCTTGTGGTAGTAAAGGGGTAGTGGGTTTAGAGCTCTTGCATAGCTCTTTGATTGGCCCAATTGTTGTTTGGCATATCCTATGCTAATGTGTTCAGCATTAGCCTTATTTATTGCTGATAGTTCATCTTTGTATGCTTCACAGTTTTTATCATTAGCCTTATGGTTCAGCTGACAATTACAACAATTTGGTGTTTCAGAACAAATACCATGGTCAGGGGCAGAGCAATTTATGCAAACTTTTGCGTTCCTACATACTTTTGATGAATGACCAAACTTGAAACAGTTGAAACATTGAATTGGTTTCGGGAGGAAGGGTCTTATTCGCACTCTTTCATTTTCAATGATTACATGGGATGGAACGTTAGGGTCTTCAAATGTCAAAATTATCATATTAGCAATGGGTGTCTTTTTTACTTTCCACACTGTTAATGGGCTCATTTCAAGGATCTCACTTTCTGTGAACTCATACAAATCTTTGTCAAAAATTACACCTCGGCCATAACTAAAATTCAGGTGGGGTCTGATTTCTTTTATCATATCATGCCCAGAAGGATTCATTGCAGATAGCATTTGTGCTTGCGTTTTTGATTTAGCATGTATTAGCACTGTACGTTTTCCAAATCTAGATATATCTCCACTATTTATTCCTCCCACCTTTTTCTGGAGATACCTGCAGAACTTATAATAATTGTAAGTTTCCTCCTTCGCTGTTGCAACTAGCCACATAGGAGGTTTGGGAGTTCTGGATGGATTATTAACCTCTGTTTTCTGATGTATATCTTGAACCCATTCAGATGGTACATAGCTATCTAAATTTTTGGGTACTTTATCGGTCAAAGCTCCCTCTATAATACACTGATTTATTTGTACTGTATTTATATTACTACTAGCCTTAAAGGCATCTTCATATTTATCAAAAGTAATCCATGCTTCCCATTTTGATGTGACTTCAAGGAAATTCATCCTTATTTCAATTATAGTTCCAAAGGAACGGAAGGTTGTCAAAATAATGTCATAGTCGCACTGCAGTGGTATGCCCACGACATGTAGCACTCGCAAGTTTTTCACATTAGATAGTTTTCCAACACAATGTTTTGTAGAGCTACCATCGTGCTCTTGATTAATTGAAATTTCCTGGGGGTGGTCCAAGTCCTTGTCCATAGTCGTCATCTGCGCCAAAGCATCAAAAGGTCCAGGGGTACTCGAATCCTTATATTTATTTGTCATAAAGATTAGAGGGGGTATAAAAAAAAAAAAAAAAAAAAAAATTTAAACTTGAAAACCTTAAAAAAATATCATCAGCCTTTCTTGGAGTTTATTCCGCCACCAATGGCACAAGTGAGAACCGAATCCCAAATGTCCGCATCCCTACCCTACCCCATTGGGGATGGCATAACATGATTAGAGTGGCTCAAGTGTAGGACCAAACCGCTTGATAGGACTGAGAGTATTACAAGAATACAATCATCCCCACCCCAATCATGTTATGGGCAAACCGGATAGAATGCCGAGAGTCCTAACCCAGAACCAGACCCCCCTGGAATCCGTGGTCCAGCTCTAAAGAATAGTTCCGCCTGATCTCTCAGGTCCGAACATTATCGGGCAGTTGAAGGATCCTACCACAGTTCCCACTATTTAGTTTTGGATATAAACCCAGTCCCAGCTATGATATCTTTTCCTATTTTCATGTCTAATAAATTTTACAAAGGTGGAAAAATCCACAACAATTAATCCAAATTATACGATGATCTATGGGACTTATAGGGGGAGGAAGCAGAAGGATGAAAAGTTTTAGTAAAAGGAAAAGAGCTGACTTATTTAGTTGGATCAACAGCTGGGCACCAAGGCCGAGCGAGAAAGTAGTTCCCACCAGTCATCAGGGCCCAGCTGCTGAACCCTAAGCCCCCCATCCTCGGCAAGGCTTCAGCATCTGGGGGGAAAAATAGAAAGGGAATTATAAAATGGAAAGGGAGATTATGAAGTATAATAAAATGGAAATGGAGTTTTAAGAAATCTTTATAATATGGAAAGGAAGTCATATGACATCTCATAATGGAAAGGGAGCTGTAATGGTCTATATAAAATGGAAAGTAAATTATATAGTCTTATAAAATGGAAATGGAGTTCTAAGAAGTTTTATAAAATGGAAACGGAGTTATAGAAGACGTCTTATTAAATGGAAACGAGTAATATGAAGTCTAATACAATGGAAGGGGAGTTATAAAAAAATTTCTTATTAAATGGAAAGGGGGCTATATGAAGTTTTATAAAATGGAAACGGAGTTATAAAAAGCCTTATTAAATGGAAACGGGTTATATGAGGTCATAAAATGATAAGGGTTATATGAAGTCTTATAAACGGAGGAGGTTATAACTGAAAATGGCGTCAAATTTCCTAAATGCACAGAATGCAAATCTCTTCTTTATAAAAAAAGTTGCCTAATTATCAAAGGCAGGGCAGCTTCGAAATTATTCTATTACAAAGAGTATGGCATGTAATGACTGTACAACAAAAACGACTCACGTAATTAATGTACAACAGAAAGAGTCCAACATGTAACTATAAAATAGAAAGAGTTCTCATGTAATTACTGTACAAATGAGTGACGTATAATAATTAAATCGAGAAATAACATGTACCCAGCGCGCACGAACAACTTAACTATCTCAATCAACAGACTTAAATCCACCAAACAAGCCTAATTATTAATGTGTTCATCATTACGAAAATTGACTGGGGATTGCTAGTGATTAAACAAATTATATTTCAAAATCAATTACTATGAAATAAACATGTATCATTCATGTATGCTTTTCTTTACATGCATCACGCGTAGGACCAACATGATTAACAGTTCATGCACTGCTCTAATATTAATGACAACTGATATCGAATTTCTTTTAAACAGAGCTCGAGGATCACTAACCAAAAATGGAAATCGTCTTGGCGAAAACTACAACGCAATTAATTAGTAACACAATATCTTTTTGCTAAAGTCCTGCATCAATTGTTGCTAGAATTCAATGACAGCTGTGAGGTATGAATGGACTGATTTAATGGTACATAAATAAATACTAATTAAGAGAAACTATAATGAGAATTCTCTCTCGATATCCAAAAAAATTAAATAAAAACATGTACAGACAAAGTAACGAGATGACATCTAAACGAACAGAAAAGAAGAAAAGAAGAAAAAAATGAGTGAAAATCCTCTCTTGATATAAAAAAAAAAGAAAGACAAAGTAAAAAGAAGACATGTAAACGACCTGAAAATAAGAAAAAAAATGATAGTGGAAGAAAAAAAAAAGGAAAGATATAGTAACGAGATAACACCGAAACGAACTGAAAATAAGAAAAGACAAACTCACTCAATGAAAATGAAATCAAGACCAACAGACAAACCGCCCCACAAGGAGACGAAACAAACACGACGAAATACGACACCGTTCCAGAAACCCGAAATTCCCAGGAGCTTAAAAACGTGAAGCGGAATTTCTGAGATCGCCATAAAAAAAGTCCCAAAAGAGACGGTTGTGGGGGGGGGGGGGGGGGGCCGGCGGCGAGGGATGAGTGCACCGAGGGAGTCAATATTCCCGGGAATATAGTGGGAATTTGCAGATGAAAATTCAAGAGCTGGAATGATGAAATTCCAGGTATTCCCGAGGTAACGTTCTTTTGCCTTTTTAGGCATGCAATATTTCATTTTTCTAACCGTGTTATCTTGATTCCAAGGTGACGACGACAAGTTATGCAAATTATGATCAAATGGTGAGAAAGGAATAAAAAATACATTTCTTTTCTTATTTGTTACGGTTATATTAATAATATAATTTTCTTTTGTAGCCCACGTTCCATTAACACCTCGCTTCATTAAAATTTAAAGGATAATACTTCGATTTCAGAGAGAAGAAACAGAAAATGGACGGAGAGTTAGTATAAGGAATGAAAGAGGTTGCAGCTCGGGTCCAAAGGGACACTGCAAAGACCCGTACGTAATGAATACAGTGCACCACATGAGGTCCAGCTGCGGGGGAGATGATGATGATGATGATAAATATATGTGGATTCTACTTCCAAAATCCACAGTCACATGATAATGCATGTGATAAGAGAAAAAAGATAAGCCACAGATACAACACCAAAATATGATAGAAAAAAAATAATAAAAAAACATATGATGCAGACGTACCAACATAATTGTCAAAGAGGAGACAGGATTTCCTTTGGACGATATCGTAACATTCCTTCCTGACAGGAAAAATAAAACAAAGCAACCAGCTGAGTCGGACTCAAAATAACACCAATAACAAGAAGAGAAAAGGAGAGAATCATATTATCAAGACTGCACCTTTTTCGATGACTGCCAAAGTCCCTGTTCCCGTATTTTTCGCGACATACCTGCAACATCAAGAAAAGAGAATCTTTGAAAAGCAATATTAAAGAAAAACCATCTTTGAAAAACTAACAAAATACTTTCGTGTGATGAATAAAGGTTACATATTCTTCTCGCCTGCTTCTTGGCTGAGAACCAATCACAATTCATTAATATAAGATAACATACTCACTGCTTCATTTTCTCCCTAGATTAAACTACAAGCAGTCTGGTTCTGCTCCTTTTTGCTTGTCATGTCGCAAGCACAGGAACCGCCAAAATATCAACCGGTCCAAAACAGGTACGACAGGTAGGTAGGTGAAGAGTCCCGATATGGCGATCACTCAGTCAAAACTACTTTCTGTTTTAAACGATAAGCGAATCCTTGCTTGCTTACTTGCTTTCTTGCTTCGTCAATTGCGAAGTGAAACTGTCGTTTACAGAAGAAATATACCGACTGCTATCCGTGCCCAGTTCCCTAAAGAGGTTTATTTTTGATACAGCATCTGAAGGCCTTCTCTGAAGCCAGCTCTCATTTGGAGGAAAAGGCTTAAACCTGTCTGGCTGAGTGAGTTGTGTTTCTGTATGTCCTGTACAACCTCAGGTGGTTAGTTTGTTTGTATGGCGTTTTTACGTTGCATGGAACCAATGGTTATTCAGCAACGGGACCAAGGGCTTTACGTGACTTCCGAACCACGTCGAGAGTGAACTTCTATCACCAGAAATACACATCTCTCACTCCTCAATGGAATGCTCGAGAATCGAACTCGCTCCCACCGAGATGGCACGCCAACACCATACCGACCACACCATCATAAGGTGGTTAGTAAAAAATGAACCAATAATCACTTCCACACCAAACTGCACAATAACAGCATAAAATCAATAACAAGGCGTGATCCGACCTCCAGCTGAATCGTGGCGTGGGCTAAAATCTACAGTCAAATAGAGCATTGTTTCACCAACAAAAATTACAATATATGCACTAAATTTTATTAGTAATAATTGTTCTGTACTGTTTAACATGCACATTATATTTTTACATTTTCATTCTAATTAATAAATCATAAATACCCTATCGTAAAATTCCTGTTTCTTTAACTCAACGCGATACATCTTTTTCAGACCTTTTTAGGCTTTTCCATAGGGCTTTCCTATCCCTCTAATATGAACTACAACAGCAAGAACAACTACAAACACAATAACAAGTAGCTTGTTGGCTTACTCCCCATGTATGCCAAAATGACCTGAGTGGCATTGTTATAATTACTATATAATTAATTACATATAAAAACAATGGTAACTGGTAATGAATCTCTACCATTTTCAAAGCAGGCTACCGTGACATATAATTAGGACACCAGTCAATTTCACATGGCTGTCAACTTCCTAGGAATCACAAGGCACAATAAATAACGAGCACTACGCTGAATAGCAATAATTGACCCAGCTAATTAGTCACGCAAAAGGCCCATGAGGGGAAACCAATGTGCTTATAGGCCTAAGAGAAAAAATAAAAATAGGTGTGGATAAAAAATCATATAGTCATACTCATACAAAAGATACTACTAAGACAAATACTGGAATGATATTTGGTGTACCTTGCCAACTGACACAAATGTTACATTTGTTAAATTCATGGAACCTACTTTATTGTCTATTATACAGTCTTACTCATACAAAAGATACTACTAAGACATATACTGGAATGATATTTGGTCTAACTTTCCAAGTGACACAAATGTTACATTTTGTTAAATTCATGCAACCTATTTTATCATTTATTAATATTACCATTAATGGAATCAAATAAAAGGCTTTACTACAATTGAAGTTCAGGTACTTTGTCAATGAGACACTGCAAAGCCATATTGATGTACTACTCTTGCTAGTATGACGCCTATGTTGGTTACTTGCTAACTATTATTATTATTATTATTTCGACTGGGTGGTATTTATAGTGTGGGGTTCCGGGTTGCATCCTGCCTCCTTAGGAGTCCATCATTTTTCTTACTGTGTGTGCCGTTTCTAGGATCACACTCTTCTGCATGAGTCCTGGAGCTACTTCAGCGTCTAGTTTTTTCTAGATTCCTTTTCAGGGATCTTGGGATCGTGCCTAGTGCTCCTATGATCATGGGTACGATTTCCACTGGCATATCCCATATCCTTCTTATTTCTATTTTCAGATCTTGATACTTATCATTTTTCCCTCTCTTTCTCTCAACTCTGGTGTCCCATGGTATTGCGACATCAATG
>NC_087205.1:89848147-89858147 GCF_015104395.2 Macrobrachium nipponense | reverse complement strand
AATTAACAGCTTTTATCTTTTTGATTCTTTTTTATACAGCTGTCGATGATACAAGGTTACGATAAATAGTAAACAACCAATATTAGCCGTTATAAGGGCCTTGATTTTTATAGTATACTACTACAGTCAACAGTCCCAGGGCCGGCAAGTTAATACAAGGTTTATGAAGAAACGAAGTGTGTCTGTAATTCATCTTAGCGATAATTACACCTTAACATTTTCCTTCGTACAACCTCAAGTTATATAAATGGCAAGTACACTGAAACACAAAAATGGCAACAACAATCATTCTATAAATAAGGATAAACAAGGACTAGGATAACACACATAATAAGCTAACAACAATAATTATAAGCATACAGATCAAAGCAATCACCTAGACAAAACTTATATTTGCAAAAAATCAGCAGTGGACTAAAAAAAAAAAAAAAAAAAAAACTCTCCAATTACGCAAAACAATAGATACACAAAGCGCGACAGAAAGGATAACTCTACCCACTCTTGAATACTGTTGAGTCACTGGTGACTCACCGCCAAGGCCTCAGTCACTCTACGCCCACTTCTGCCTTCAGAAATTGTGTTCATGTTTGGATTCCAATTTTCTGACTTGTCTCTCGTTCGTTGCCCTTCTTTCAACTCTTCGTATTTCGAGGAACAATTCTCATATGAAAAATAATCTGTCGACCTCCACGTAGAAAAAAAATAAGTATCATTTTATGAAAAAAAGAAGAAAATAGTCTTCGGATTATATAAATATGAAAAAATATTTTTGTTGGAAATTCTATGGAATTCCATAAAGCGAGATTTCGCACCGGCAGAATATTACATTCCCCGGTTTTCAGAAACTCGAAAAAAAAAGTTAAAAGCAATTTTTACATCATATTCTAGAACGAGAATTATCCCTAAAACAAGCTTTTACACACGAAAATTCGATCAACAAAGCTTAGTTTTATATTAAAGTATGTTTGTGTCTGTTTGATGTAAGGAACAAACACATTTTGAAAGTCTGCGTAGAAATATCCCAACAGTTTTTAAAATATAGTGGCTACTATTATATTCAATAACATTTATCAATTAAATTTTTCCAGTCTTCTTGCAGTTTTCTATTCTCTGGACTCACTTGTGTGGTGACTTTAAATTACTACCTATCAACCAAACTTAGAAGCTTAGAATATAATTATGGAACTTAATTTCATAAGTTCAAAAGTAACCGTTATCGGGTTATAAACAAATACAAGTGTACACAAATTTAATATACACCAAAAGCTATATGCTTCTATGTCCCTCTTAGCATGCGACAATAAATGAATAAATTAATAGAGCTGAGGCCTCCAGCAAAATAGAAGAAAAGTGGACCATGTCCTTTCGCGTTATTTCAGCGCATTTTCAAGGTACAATGACAATTTCCTTGAAATTGCTGAAACAACATGAAAGGCCTTGCACTACAGTCTTTTACTCTTCCTGTGCCTTCAGCTGTACCCAAAACTAAGTACGAGCGCGTGCGCCCTTTGAAAAACTACAACAAAACAAAAGAACGCACAATCGGGCATCCCATCATAGATCTGTTGAACCTTACAGATGGACAACAAACATGAGATGATTTCTCACGCGCCCATAGAAAGGTCTTCACAACAGGATATGACTAATCACGACGGCCACTATTTTCGGCAGGGATTATTGATAACCACATACTAGTGCTCGGAGATTCTCGATGTCGGAGGCCGATTCACTTCCGCTCCGTATCAAAACTAACTGAAACTCTGGCACTTTGGTTTAAACATTACCAGTGCCTACTTATGCTGTATTTATTTATGAAAAGATCTACGTTATCAACTGAGAATAGAACAGAATATAAAATTTAGGCCAAAGACCAAGCGCTGGATTCACCGCTGAAAGGAAAATTGAAAAAAAAAGTTAAATATATCATCGTTTAACCAGACCAATGAGCTGATTAACAGCTCTCCTAGGGCTAGCCTGAAGGATTAGATATTTTTACGTGGCTAGGAACCAATTGGTTACTTGGCATCGGGTCCTACGAATTTCTATCACCAGAAAAATATTCCTTTGATTTCTCGTTGGCAGAGCGGGGAATTGAACTCAGACCCTGAGATTGGTAGTCGAGCATGTAACCGACTCGTCCAACGAGGAACTACTGACAGGTAGAAGGTTTGAAAGTTGTAACAAGGATAACCTCAGTTGCACAGGGAAACAACTGTTAGAGAGGGTGGAAAGTCAGATGGAAGAAATAGAATATGAACGGAGGTAAAGTATATGAGATAAGAGAGGTTGCAGCTAGAGGCCGAAAGGACGAGGCTTTAGGTAATTTTGGAAGTAGCGTGAATCTCACTGCACACAAATGATATCCACTGTCTAATTACTTTCCTGCAATGACCAAGTTTAATTCGGCGTCCCATCTATGACTCAAATCCCTTCATCGTAAAATACTCGTAAAAATATAAAGAAAAATAAGAACAAAAACATTCAAAATCCTTTTCATACGAAACCCTGGAATAGGAATGTAAGTGTGCAACTGAAGTATCAGTTATGCATTTTTCGTTCTCGCTTGTATGTAGTCCTCCAATAATCTACAACAACCCACATCCGCGCCGTATACCAACGTAAACCTCCATTCCGTAAGCTTCCAAGGTTTATTTATGGTGGTGCGTGGAATACAGTTGGTCAAGCGATATTGCACGGATTCCCCGTAATTGATGCGCATTGCCGTTAGTGTCGCCTTTAAAAAAAAAAAAAAAAAAAAAAAAAAAAAAAAACTTCCATAATTGATGTACATTGGCGTCAGTGTCCATTCGCTAAACTACTTAATTTTTTTTTCTAATTAAACAAAATAAATAATCCGTAACGGTTGTGCATTGGTGTTACTGTTCCCTCCGCAACTCCTCTTTTTTTTTATAGTGGGAAAGAAGGAATAGGAAAACGTTGGTGGAACGTTATGAGAAAAGCGATAATTCCTAAGGGTTTACAATGTTTCCCGCATGCAATGATTACCGACGATTCGTTTGGGTTACAGGATATCATTCCTTTTCTATGAGCTCCAATGCCCGCTTTCCCGAAAATAGAATAATTCTAAAGGTTTCAACCCAAAGAACGGATTTCTTATACCTATTTTACATCACACCGATATTGCATGTTTTCACATACAATTACACTAAATGATTGTTATTTTCTGAAGTTGTATTAATATGTCGTTTTCATATAAATCAGTATCAAAGGATTAACGGAAAGTCAACTCTATGGAGGATCCCATTTAACTGATGACCCTAATGCAATTGACTGTACCTTATTAACCCAGCATTACTTACAATCTTGACTATAGTAGATTCACATCAGCCGTGCATTTGATGTCTAGGCCAGTCCCTTACGACGCTCCTGATTGGCTGTTGATAAGCCAATCACAGGGCTGGAAACTCTCAGTATCTCTCGAGAGCTCACATGGGTAGGATCTATGTTCCACCCCTCCTGGCGGATACGTCTTTCAAAAGTAGTCCTAAAGAAGGGTGGAACATACATCCTGCCTATGTGAACTCTCGAGAGAGACAGAGTTCCCAGCCCTGTGATTGGCTTATCAACAGCCAATCAGGAGCGTCGTTAGGGACTGGCCTAGATATCAAATGCACGATTGATGTGAATCATCTACTATACTTTCTGCTCTGCCCCAAGGAAAGATTTCTCACTCTCGCTTCAAACCCCAACAAAATGTATGAAAGGATATTGTGAATGCCCAATCAATAATCCTTTACCTCCAAACTGTCGAGCCCCCCCCCCCCCCCCCCCCCTTTTTTTTTTAAAGCCATTGATCCCTGTGATTTTCTGTTCATACCACATATAAATGACACAATTCATCATAGGGTCCAACCAAAAGTATGTAGACAGATGCAGTACACATCCTTAATTATACTTCCATAAATATACTTATGGATGGGAACACCCTTCATCATCTAGTATACTTACGGATGGGAACACCCTTTATCATCTAGATTACTTATGGACGGGAACACCCTTCATCATCTGGTATACTCATGAACAGAAACACCCTTCATCATCTGATTCCCATTTACAACCTAAAAGACTCACAAAGGATCAATGAACCAGCGCCTGTCCCCTTCGTGTTGTATTGTACTAAAGAGCATAAATCACAGTTAAAGTCAATGCAAAAACCTCATCCAAACTTGCCATCGTTTTCTGCGTACTTGAGTGTTTTATGGTTTAAATCCTACATTGAGCGTCTAACCAGTCTAGGTAGGTTATAACCGGCTAAACCTTCCCATTGTAAGTCATTTACATTGATCAGGACGATCAATGTAAATGACATTTGAAGTAATGTGTCGAAGTTGTTCTGTATCTACCCAAGCAGTCCTTCTAAAACAGTTTGTTTTAAAAATGTCTGAAAAACACTGTACCCATAAACAAAACCAAAAACAAAAAAATTCCCAAAATTATTCTTTGAAATAATAATTTGTAAAATTATTAGACAGAAACAGCCTAAAAAAATCTACACCATTTTCACATTATGACTTGTTCCTTCATAGGTACTGATTTACCATTTCACCTTGTGAGACAATTTGCAAAAAAAGCAAAGATTAAATCTACAAGCTGGTGAAACATACAAAGCAAAGACTGTACTATGTGTAATAATATGAATATAAAATAGTGTATAAACATTAAATCTAACCTCCAAACTGCTGCAGTATATAACAGAAGACTGTCTTGCTCTTTTAATTATTCCAATGTATTTACCTCGAACTCCTGATCCCCAATAACAAGAGTAAATACATTCAAGTACACTAGAGAAACAAACTGGAATTGGAATGTGGAATTTAGATAAAAGGCCAAGCGCTGGGACCTAAGAGGTCATTCAGCGCTGAAACAGAAATTGACAGTAGGAAAGTTTGAACAATATAACAATAGGAAATCCTCGCAGTTGCACTATGAAACAACTGTTAGAGAGGATAGATAGCCAGACGGAAGAAAGAGAATATGAAGGGAGGTACAGTTAAAGGCACGGAAGAGGTTGAAGCTAGGGGCCGAAACGACGCTTCGAAGAACTTTTAAGTAACGCCTACAGTGCGTCATGGCAAATGCACTGACGGCACTAACATCTAGAGGAACAAACAAATGCGTAACGAACTGAAAATTTTCAATACGGTTAGAAAGCCGAATCGTTTTGCATTGAATCGGCTCAACGGATAACTGAAATGATCACTGGCATGGAATCTGCAATAAATCACTGGATCTCTGTTACCGATTCTTCAAGATCAACTTTGATTACTAGGGTCATAAATCGGGACTCTTTATGTGTAATGTTGAAGAGAGAATTTAGACCATAGGCCAAGCGCTGGGGACCTTTGAGGTCATACAGCGCTGAAACGGAAATTGAGAGTAAAAGGTTTGAAAGGTGTAACAGGAGGAAAACCTCGCATTTGTTCGGAGAGGATGGAAAGTAAGAATGGAAGTACAGTCAAAAGAACGAAAGGCGTTGCAGGCAGGGCCGAAGGCACGCTGCAAAGAATTTCAAGTAATGCTTACAGTACACCGCGTGAGGTGCACTGACGGCACAACCCCTAAGGATTTATATTTAATGCTAATAGTTTACCGAGTTACATGTAGTGTTATATTTTGTTTGCCCACAATTAACTAAAATGCAGGAAAAGCACATTTGTCCCGATGTTTTCAGGTGGGATACGACTGTTGCAACTGGAAGAATTCGCGTTACGATGTCCGTCCCTTCGATAATACAATGTCCCGAAATGGCAAAATTAGAAATTTCCTTCCCGGAACCAATTTCAGGCAATTCTGGAATACAATCAACATTCCTACCATGGCTGGATGCCAAGAAAATAATTTCATTTTCATGTATGTATGTATTTTATGTATGTATGTAGTGTATGTTTATGTATGTATTGTTATGTAGTAGTATGTATGCTAATGTGGATAAATTAATAATTATATTATTATAAAATAATATAATAAATAATATAAATTATATAATATTATTAATTATAATTAATATATTTATGGAAAATAAAAGTATTTTTTGGCACACAGACAAGGTAGGAATATATATATATATATATATATATATATATAATATATATATATATATATATATATATATATACGTATATATGTGTTTGTGTGTATTCTTTTCCTGGTCATAAACAAAGTAATTTCTTAAAATGAAGCACGAAAAAACATAATCTATCATCGTTACCATATAATCAATCATGGCCGTTCAGTATCTTTTCCAATTACGTCATATGATAAGTTAATATGGACAACCGGCACTTTGTAAAGCAATTCCAAAAATGTAATTAAGCGTTGATACCCTACGGATTTTTGAAATCATATTTACATCAGAGGAATGCAAAACACACTCATTTGCATGAACTTTCTAAATGCTTCAAATACACGCACACACACACACACACAGCATTATATATATATATATAATATATATATATATATATATATATATATATATATATAATCATAAATAACACAATTTGTCCACGTAACTTTATGTAGGAAACATATATGGTGTATGGATAATGAAAAGAGAGTTTAATTTTAAAAGAATCATAATATACATAATTTTAAGACCATTCGCAAAATTAGTTGAATACTGCGGCCAAACTAAAAAAAGTCACACATGCATAATGTGTGTTGAATCAACCGCAAACATGTCTGTGCACTCAACTTGAATCAATATCTTATTATATTTACAGTATGACCCAAGGTTGAATTCTACTATTTCATCCAGCTTCAATTATGGGTGAAGCGTGACGCAGGTCGCCTGAAAATACACACATTATAATATTCAATGAATATAACTTTTGCCAATACGGGGATTGGGGGGAGGGGGGCCGGGCTATAAGTATAAATCCTAAGCAAACAATTCTGAAAATGACTCTTGTGTTACTCAAGTAAAATTGCAAGAGAATAACTTTATGGTTATTACTGTCCGCAATGACTGTTCGACATGAAGTTCTTCAGTATTATTATATTAATAATAATTCTGCGCAACATAAGAATTGACGAGATATTATACGTGAGCAATCCTGGGGGAGAATATCGTCATTGGACTGCCAAGTATTTTTCGTATACGATATTAAATGAAAGAATTTAGGAATAATAGAATTCTCGTTTGGATGATCGAATCCTGTCTTCAGCTTATATCACGTTGCTCATAATGTGATTTTTATATCATAACGAAAATAGTATTGCGTACCTCAACCTGAAGTAAAAATAAAAATGGTAATATCTTCCTGAATTTTATTAAAAAATGAAATAAACTTCCATAAACTTCCACAGCCATTTTCTATAAGTGGCCAATACCAGTACTTTCATAACAATCTTCCTGAATTGCAGATAGTAAAAAGACTTCCACAAATTGCAATTGAATTTTTTTTACAATAAAAAAAATATTTCAAGCCAGAAATTCTTTTGATGCCAAATCAATACAACACTTCTAAAGCAATTTCCGACGATTTACAACTTTCAAAATCATTCATTACAAACGCACGAAAGGAAGTGGAATTATTTCTAATTCAATAAAGAATATTGCAATAATGAAAACTCTGAAAAAAATAATTTGTTTGTGTCTAGTAATAAGGTTCGTTTCATAAAAAAGAATTTATAGCGACGTATATGTATGTTTACACATGCGATCTTTCGTATCTACGAAATACTTAGCCAATTTCATCGACTTGCTTCAAAATTGTTCCCTGGCGAGAATGAAAGAATTTTCAGTTTGAGAATATAAAAGCTTCTATACATGTTAAATGTAATTATAAACTTGTGTGTGTATAAATTATACACACTACATTCATACATGTATGTGTACATAATATATATAGTTACATAACGTACGTACACACACACACACCACAAACACACACATTATATATATATAATATATATATATATATATATATATATATATATATATATATATATATATATATATATATATAATATATATATATATAAAACTGCGTGTTAATGTAACATTCTCGTTGGGTATTTGACCAGAAAATAGACCCTAAAAGTAAAAGGTCAACTCTTCATCCACTCAATCACTCGAGCAACCTAACATGCAGCTGCATGTGCTCAGGGGTCATCGTGGGTATCATAGTACCCAATACCTATGGGGTCACCCCCCCACCCAAGTGAATGGACGCATTTATTCCTAAGCCCTAAAGGGTTCAAGGTGAAGTAAACATTATAAGTAGGGTATATTGCCTGAAAATAAATACTAAAAATGGCTCCTCCGCTAAGTTCAGCCGGCTAATACCTTCTACTTAAGCACAAAAAGGAATTGCGGATTGGAACTAAAAATGCAATTAATCTGCATGGAATCATAGTACTATAGTACATTCAGATTCACATCAACCGTGCATTTGATGTCTAGGCCAGTCCTGCCATTTGCTTATCAACAGCCAATCAGGAGCGTCGTAAGGGACTGGCCGAGACATCAAATGCACGGTTGACGTGAATCTGCTATAGTAGGTAACACTGGACCCTTAATTAGGTACCGCTGGACCCTTAAAGTAGGATAAATTTGACCCTTCTCCCAAATGGGGACATGTGATGACTTCATTATACGTAAATGAAACAAGAATTACAACAATAATAGAAGCCTTCTCTTTAAGGATCAGAACCGTCAACCACTGGAGCAGCAAACAGGGGTTTTATTAATTCAAAAAGTGAAAAAAGGAGTGGACTACTTTATGCAACAACCAATTCTTGTATAAAAAGGTATTAAGCAGCCTTCAAAGCAAGAGGTACAGCTTTAACAGCCTTTTCTAGGTCCATGTATGCTACATTCTACTTTTTCCTTTCATTTTAGCACTTCTCAGTGCTCACTTATCCATCTCATAAAAACAATCACATATTCTCTTCCTAATTTAAATCTATAGTGTTCCTTCCCTAGTAATCCCTCTGCGAATTGTCGTACTTTCTTATCTACCACATAAAAACAACCACTTAAGCCACATACCCTCTTACTAATTTGAATCTATACACTATAGTGTTCTTTCCATACTAACGCCTCTACAAATTGTCGTACTTACTTATCTACCACATAAAAAACAATCATAACCCACATAACCTCTTCCTAATTTTAATCTATACACTGTTCTTTCCCTACTAACACTTCTGCAATCTGTCGTACTTCCTCATACAAAACCCTTCATTATACCTTCCTTCAAATGCTAAGAAATATATTTATGCTCCTATGATTCTTATACCTGTCTACGTCACCATTACCGTTGGAACAATTATGTATTTCATTTAGTCCGATGGAACCATTCCCATATTCACATAGACCTTACAAACCCTGGTCAGCCACTCAATCAGATTTACACTACCATACTTGTAGTGTGTTACTTGTGATCCTACCAACTACCAGTGCCTTTCTGTTTTCTATCTCTTAACTGCCTTTTTAGTGCCCTTAACATTCATATGCATTCTCTCACTTAAACTAATTCATTCCACTCTGTGTTATTCACATTTGCCTTTGTTTCTTGAGCACTCGACAAATCGTCACACTCTTCACTCCTCCAACCCAAGACAGCATTCACTCCATAAAGTAGTTTTCCAGCCGCATCATTATAATCTAATACCCATTCAATTCATTAAACCTCTCTCACATTTATTTTCATATTGCCATTCTCCTTAAAGTTCTCCAACACATTTTCCATTCTATCTTTCTTAACTGTCTTATTTTTTCCTTCTCTCACTTTCTCAGACTAAATATCTTATTCATCTGTATATCTGCACATGACCTTCAATTCTGACAGATAAATATAAACTATTCTGCCTTCACAACACCTTCCATTTCTTCATCCTTCCATTTAATTTTTAAGTTGAACTCACTACCCACCTACACCCACAAACGAAACCGCGTTCACGCGCGCACACCCACGCGCACACGAACACACTCTCTCTCTCTCTCTCTCTCTCTCTCTCTCTCTCTCTCTCT
>NC_087205.1:89840647-89845647 GCF_015104395.2 Macrobrachium nipponense | reverse complement strand
TAGGGCTATTACAATTCTCTCTCTCTCTCTCTCTCACACACACACACAACACACATACATACATTACATATATAATATATATATATATATATATATATATATATATATATATATATATATATATATATATATATATATATTAGATTTAGATTTTTTTTTTAGATTTATCTTCCCGCCACTGGCCAGTGGCATAAGGCTGATACAGTTCCTCTCCATCTGTCTCTATCCCGAGCCATTTCCCTCGCTTCCTCTAAGTTTTGGATTTCATCCTCAAGATCCCTGACAATTATGTCTATCCACCTCGTTCTTGGTCTACCCAGCGGTCTTCTTCCTATTTGTACTGCTCTCAGTGCTCTCTTGGGGTCTCTATTCCCATCCATCCTCTCAACATGTCCAAACCATTTCAGCCTTCCCCTCTTCAACCTGGTACTGACTGGCCTTTGCCTCAATCTCACCCTGATGTCTTCATTTCTAACATAATCATCCCATTTAATGCCAAGTATCCTTCTCAGCAGCTTCATCTCAAAAGCATCCAACCTTTTCTCCTCTGTTCTGGTCAATGCCCAGGTGGACGAGCCATACATCAGGACTGGTAGTACTACTGCATTGAATATTCTCATCTTAGTTCTCAAGCTGATTTCATGCCTTGACCAAACGTTTTTTCTCAGAACCTCAAAAGCTCTTGCTGCTCCTAGTTTTCTTCTTTGTATATCTTCAATTTGCCTCCCGTCTGCTGTTACCACACTTCCCAAGTAAACAAACTTCTCAAATTGCTCGAGTTCCTGTCCTCTGATTGTCATATCTCCATGTGCACCCACTCATCATCCTTACTCACAACCATGATCTCGCTCTTCTTTGTGCTGATCTTCAAGAAAAATTCAAAATTGTGTCTCTGTCTCCATCCTCATTACCATACCTACCAGCACCAGCCACGTATCAGCAACCAACGCAACATCATCAGCAAAATCCAATCCATAAAACTTCTCCACCATACTAGCCCCTCTGTTTCATTCTCCATCACTCTTCTCATTATATGGTCAATATATACATTGGGTTCAGAGATGTCAGCTAAATGTTGGGTCCATGACTGGGAGAGGTAGAGAATTGGCTGACTTGATGAGAGAAAAGAAAGTAGATGTTGTGTGTGTGCAAGAAACGCGGTGGAAAGGGAATAAAGCTAAAGAGTTGGGAGATGGATATAAGCTATATTATAGTGGAGCAAATAAACAAGGTAGCAAATGGAGTTGGCATAGTACTGTCTAGTGAACTAAAGAACTCGGTAATAGAAGTGCATAGAAAGAATGACCGTATCATCAGATTGAAGATATGTTATGGAGGAGAGATTCTGAATATTATAAGCGCATATGCACCACAAGTTGGTTGCACAGAAGAGAGAAGGGAAATTTCTGGAGAGACATGGATGAATAATGCAAGAACTGGAAGAGCATGAGAGGTGGGGATAGTTGGGGCAGATTTTGAATGGCCATGTCGGAAGTGAAAATGAGGCGATTGGGCGGGTGCATGGGGGCCATGGAATTGGGGAGTTTAGAAACCCAGAAGGAGAGAGTGTAGTGGGACTTTGCTGTGTCATTCGACATGGCAATAGTAAACACATTTTTTGAGAAGAAAAGGGAACACCTAATAACATATAGGAGTGGGGGAAGATTCTCCCAGATAGACTATTTCTTGTATAAAAGGATAAATCTGGTGGAGGTCAAGAACTGCAAAGTTATTCCAGGCGACCATGTAGCCCCCAACACAGGCTGCTATGTAATGGGACTTGAAGTTGAAAAGGGAAAGAAAAACCAAAGCTAAAGGGATAAGGAAAATTAAATGGTACGAATACAGAAGGAAGGGGATAAGAAGAGAGAGTTTAAGAGGAGGGTTTTGGAGGATATTGATATAGGGATTGAAGATGTTTCAAGAATGGTGGGCACGAAATGCAGCAGTAATAAGAAGGCATGCAAAAGGAGCTGCTAGGAGAGACATCTGGTATCATATGGGAAGAAAAGGATAGTTGGTGGTGGGATGAAGACATTGAGAAAGTAGTAAAAGATAAGAAGGAGGCAAAGAAAAGATGGGAAGAGTCACAGTCAGTGGAAGACAGAAATAGGTTACAGAGAGAAAAACAAGGTGGTGAAAAAGGTGGTAGCCCAAAGCTAAAGCAAAGTCGTATGATGATGTGTATAATGAGCTGGGACAAAGGAAGGATTAAAGAAGATGATGAAGCTATCAAAGGCTAGAAATAAGAGCACCAAAGATATAACACACATCAAACAAATAAAGAATCAAGAGGGTGTAGTGCTTAGAAAGGAGGAAGACATTGTGAAGAGATGGAAAGAATATTTCGAACAGTTGTACCGAAGAAAATAATAGACTAATAAGAGAGGATGGCAAGTGAACATTGGCATGGTAATGAGGTTTTCTAGGCAAGAGGTACTAAATGCACTGAAGAAGATGAAGAATGGGAAGGCAACCGGACCAGACATGATCCCGGTGGAGGCATGGAAAGCATTAGGAGATGAAGGAGTGGATATACTGTACGATCTTATGATAAAGATCCTTGAACAGGAAAAGATACCAAAATGAGTGGCGTGGGAGTATATTGATCCCAATTTTTAAAGGGAAAGGCGATGTCCAAGAGTGTGGTAATTAGAGGGGCATTAAATTGATGTCCCACACTTTGAAGATACTGGAAAGGATGATAGATGCTAGACTGAGAGAAGAAGTACAAATAGGTAAAGAGCAGATGGGATTTATGAAGGGAAGGGGAACAACAGATGGTATATTTTGGTCTGAGGCAAATAATAGAGAAATTCGGGGAAAGACAAAGGGACCTACATATGGTATTCATTGACCTTGAAAAGGCTTATGACAGAGTCCCGAGACAAGAGGTATGGAGGAGCCTGAGGGAGAAGATGGTGCCAGAGAAGTATGTGCGATTGATACAGAGATGTACCGGAATGTATTTACCAGAGTGAGGAGCAGTGTTGGGTGGGGAGACAGAAGGTTTTGAGGTGAGAGTAGGATTACACCAGGGTCGGCTCTGAGCCCATTTATCTTTAACATAGTGATGGATGTTATAATAGAGGAAGTAAGGGAGACAGTACCATGGAACATATTGTATGCGGATGATATTGTTCTGTGTGCAGAGAGCAGGGAAGATCTGGAAGTGAAATTGGAAAGATGGAGACAAGTACTGGAGGACAGAGGAATGAGAATAAGTAGATCCAAGACAGAATATATGTGTACCACACTGAGGGGGATGATAGAGAAAGTATTCAGCTTGGTGGAGAGCAAATAGGAGAGTTGATAAGTTTAAGTATTTGGGATCTTTTGTTAACGCTGGAGGAAGTATGGAAGAAGAAGTAAAACATCGGTACAGGCAGGCTGGAACAACTGGAGAGCGGCCTCGGGAGTTCTTTGTGACAAAAGAGTGCCGCTTAGGTTAAAAGGAAAATTTCATTTCAAAGACGGTGGTAAGAACAGCAATGCTGTATGGTACGGAAAAAAACAGCAAGCATGAGAAAAGCAGAGCAAGAAGATGGATGTGGCAGAAAATGAGAATGCTTAGGTGGATGTCTGGGGTAACAAGAGTGGATAGGATCAGAAATGACTACATAAGGGTGGGGGTCACTAAGGTGGTGGAAGTATCAAGAAAGTGCAGGAGGGGAGGCTGAGATGGTATGGACACCTGTTTGAGGAGAGATGAGGACCACGCTGGGAGACATACTATGGGAGTGGATGCAAGGAAGAAGAAAGAGAGGGAGACCAAGAAAGAGATGGAAGGACTGTGTGAGAGGAGATTACATGAGAAGGGAATTGATGAGGCAGAAGTGCAAGAGATAGAAATAGATGGAAACGCTCATCCGAAACGGCGAGACCCCATATAAAAATGGGAAAAAAGCTGGGAAGAAGAAGATATACATTGAACAAGGTGAGTGACATAACACATCCCTGTCTTAGCCCACTTCCAACTGGGAACCAGTCACTTTGCTGTCCATCCAGCTGTACACAGCTGCACACTCCTTGGTACCAGTTCTTTAGTATCCTTATCACTTTCAGTGGTATACCATAGTGTTCTGCCACTCTCCACATTCCATCCCTCCATACTGAATCATACGCTTTCTCCAAGTCTATAAAAGCACAGAATATTGGCTTTGCATACTCCCATCTCTTCTCAATTATCTGTCTTAAGGTGAAAATTTGATCCACTGTTGACCTTCCACTTCTAAAACCACACTGCTGTTCTCTAAGTTTCTCTTCTATTATAGGTCTTATTCTGTTAAGTATTACTCTCATGAATATCTTCCCTGGGACTGACAATAAACTTATGCCCCGATAGTTACCACACTATAATATACATATACGCGCGTTCTTAAGACGATTGGCAGCGACCCTCACAAACTGTCATAAAAAATAAATTAATTTGTACAAAATTTAACGGAACATCTTGAATATTATATTCATTTTAAAACAGTAAGCAGTTTCCTTACCGTAGGTGGTTCTACAGCTGGCAACACAGTGGTATCTTCCAAATCCACATCCATACTTTTAACTACTGAACGAGATTATAGCGCTACGGAACATAAAAACGCTTATTAGCACTACAGAAATCCTACAATAATGCTCTTTCTTGCAACCTAAGCATCGGAGGATGTTATCTCTGTAAAGAGTTTCGCTTTTATCTCCAGAGAAACGGCACGCGATGAGACGGGAATAAAGCGGGAAAATAAGAAATAAAAAAAAATAGTGCGTTTAAACCGTTGCTGTACGGCTCTCTACTCGTGTCTAATGAGGCTTAAATAAGCCGAGACAAGCTTCGCGTATCCTTAATGAGACTTGAGTACGAGAGAAGAATTCTTAAAATGTTCACGGTGCGGATTTCGGGAATTCCATTTTACCACGTGCTAAAATTTTTAACAGCAGCCCGTAATCCGCTGTACTATCACTTAAAACCTTAAGTAAATATCAAGCCGTAATAATAATAATAATAATAT
>NC_087205.1:89813147-89835647 GCF_015104395.2 Macrobrachium nipponense | reverse complement strand
TTCTATCCTTTGTCATATTAACATGGAACTCTACAGTATATAACTTCCACACAACAATAGCCACTTCGTCTACCTTATATATACAAGCGACAGTAAACAATCACACACCCCCACACGAACGTTGTGTGTATTATATATATATATATATATATATATATATATATATATATATATATATATATATAATGTGTGTGTGTGTGTGTGTGTGTGTGTATGTCATTTTTATACTAAAATATTCCGTACTGCATTGTTGGCAGTAGTCAGGTGTTTTTTTTTTTTTTTTGCAGAATTTATTGAGCTGCATTGTCATATAACTTTTTACGCCACATTTGTTGACCTTCCTCCCTATCGGTCTAATTTCTTCCAACAATGACTCATGAACAAAACCATTTAAGCCAGGCATAAAAAGCGTCTCGGTTACGTAGTACAACTTTCTTGTAATGATGATGTACACTTTAAAACACTGAGTCAACGAAAATAAAAAAAATCATTTCTACATTTCTCTGCAAAAGCATTTACGACCCGGTAAAATAAACACAAGAAGTTGCTGGATGAAACGAGGGGGGGGGGGGGGGGGGGGGGGGGGGGGGGGGGGGGGGGGGGGGGGGGGGGGGGGGGGGGGGGGGGGGGGGGGGGGGGGGGGGGGGGGGGGGGGGGGGGGGGGGGGGTGGGGGGGGGGGGGGGGGGGGGGGGGGGGGGGGGTTCAATAGGGAACCATTCAAAACTGGACTAGAAATGAAGTACATGAAATATGCTAATCAGAGAGAAATAAAAACAAAAACACACACAAATATTCAGAAGAAAAGAAACGTCACCACTCGAACATGACTTCTGTCTTCATGTCTCTCCTTGGGAGACTCATTTCCATCTGGCAGACCAATATTCCCCCACAACAGCCAAACAAACACGTCTGTAAGCTTCATCAACTATGCAAATAAAAGGCTTCAGCGGAGGAGACTTCCCCCAGTGGTACACGCTTCCAACAAGGACCGAATGAAATGTTTATCGTCAACTTAACAATTTCTAGACTGGATGGCCGACTGTCTCTGCCATCACAATGAACCTAAAATGAATAAGTTGTGCTGAACAAATTAACTGCCATCATAATGAACCTAAAATGAATAAGTTGTGCTGAACAAATTAACTGCCATCATAATGAACCTAAAATGGATAAGTTGTAGTGAACAAATTAAGCATAAAATTCTTGTCTTCGAAGCTTCACCTTCTCATGTAAAATCAATTAGACCTCAAGTAATTCCTCGGTGTAAAATTAAATTTCATAAAACTGTAATAGAATAAAAAAACATGAATTCTAAAACTGATTAATTGACTTGTCTTAAAACTGGCGTCACAACGCTTATGTTACTGACGCCGTGATAAAATTAAATTAGGAAATTAAAAATAGATTAAGTTTGTAAGCAGCTTCATATCAACAGTTAACTAAAAAATATATGTACATAATGATGACCTATTCAGATATACTATGCATACATACACATAATTCATATACATGAATTCTAAACTCTCCAGAACAGCGTTGGACTTATACCTACAAAATGGGGGAATTTGATACAAGAAAGGTATTTTCAAAAATCAACACTCTCAGTTACACACGAATTAACTACAGCAGATTCCCCGTAAATTCACGAAAGACCGCACAAGCCCATGCCAAATACACAAAAATCCCAAAAATAAACACATGGCCTCATAACCCCCGAGAGAGAGAGAGAGAGAGAGAGAGAGAGAGAGAGAGATAAGACGCACCTATCCCAAAATAGTAAACTGCTTCATCTAGACAGCTTCTCTTTCCTCTCCTTTTACATAATTTACGTGGGACACAAAAGAATGCTCGAGGATCCTCGTGCCAAGAGGTGTACATTCTCTCAAGACCCACGTAAATAAATAGCTTACAAAAGATTATTTCATATCTCTCTCTCTCTCTTATATATATATATATATATATAGTATATATACTATATTATATATTCTATATATATATATATATATATATATATATGTTTGTGCGTGTTTATATTTTACACCAATGAATTTATACATGCGTGTGTGCGTATGATGTATCTGTGTATTAAGTTACAAAATATTTGATATTAAACAATAATATAATTAATTGCAGCTTAATATTTGAGTGTAAATACACACACACACACAACACACACACACATATATATATATAATATATTATATATATATATATATATATATATAATATAATACTTATATATAGTATAAGATAATTCACATATAGATATATTATATATAGTATATATGATATATATATATATGTATCTATATATATACATATATATATATATACATATATATATATATATATATATATATATATATCATATATATTCATTACATATATATCTATATATATATATATACATATATACATATAATATATATATCATATAATATATATATATATAATATATATATATATATATTAAAATCAAACGGAAAATTTTTTTCCAAAACTTTTTCAAAAGACTATAACACATCCATTGATGACACCGTACCTCTCTTGTTTACCTTGAATGAAAGAGGCAATCTTCAACAAAATCCTATTTTAAGACAAGCTATTAAATATAAGATAACTTCTTCATGCAGGTGCTGTACAACAAACGTGATTTTAACGTACATATTTATATAAATCCAATCAATATCCTTGCGACTATTAATGAAAACACTTCAATAATATCTATAATTGTGTACAGGCTCCCTTTTTCAGGTGGTTGAACTTTAAAAATTATACATAATATATATTTTTTAGTTCAAATTGTGAAATAACTTTCCTAATCCTGCAGTTAAATCTTAACGTGGAACTTCAAAAGTTCAAAATTGGTTGAAATACATTTTTGTTTAAGTAAGCTCACATGAGCTGCTCGTCATGTCTTATTTGCTATTCGTCTTGTCCATTTGACTTTTTTAAAGTATCTTATTTGCTGTTATTTAACTTATTCATTTTTCTCTGTTTTTTCTTTCCAAGTTTATTCTTTATTTCTCAATTTCTTTTCCTTTTATTGCCTGCATTCCTGCTTGTAACATTTTCCTTTTGCAATAAGGTTTGCAACTTGGCTACGATAATATTAATGACAATAATTATACTTAAGTGAGGTGTTTTAAAAGTACCTAACATACGCAAGCGCCCAAACACACACATACCCAAAATGTATGGTGACTGTCACAAGAGGAATCTAACTCAACCTGCCTTCAAAGAAAAATACGACGACATACTAAAACGTAGGATGTCTCAAAAAGCGAATATACGGCCGCCGTCCGTCCAATGATTCACCACAAAGAAGGAGAGAAAGAAATAAAGCATTTGACGAAGTTTAAATCATCGAGAATGTGGCACTATCTCTCACAAGTCTTCCGCTCCAATAAAACCATCCAAAATGTGGAGATGAAAAGGGAGGACGGAGGGGGATGGAGGAGGCGGAAAAGTGAAAGAAAATCATGATTTTGGAAAAAGGGGGAATAAAAAAGGAAAAAAGGGGGAATGAAAGAGGAAAAAAAGGGGGGAATAAAAATGAAATGACCTTCAAGAAAGCTATAAAATCCGTGAAAGATGAGAGGCTACGAAAAAGATTTAAGGTGGTCACCAAAGAGAGTAAAAAAACTTGTAATTTTAAACACTTAGAAAATAAAGTTTTATCAGCCTGCAATGCCCTTACAGCAGAATAATTAAGCAGTGATACGCAATATCTTACAGATATTAGACATCAGCCTCGCAATACATCAACAAACATCAGTAATACCCTATTATAAAGGTAACAGCAACGGACTGTACCATAATACAAAGTCACTTTTGCAAATCAATAGTATACAAAATTACTTTTGCAAAGCAATAGTATATAAAATAACTTTTGTAAGGCAATAGTAAATAAAAATCACTTTTGCAAAGCAATGGTATATAAAATTACTTTTGCAGAGCAAGAGAATATAAAATCACTTTTTGAAAAGCAATAGTAAATAAAACCACTTTTGCATACTAATAGTATACAAAATCACCTTTGCATAGCAGTAGTATATGACAGTAGGATAAGACTCAAGACCAAGTTCCCGTATATACTTGCACTTGTGACTAAAAATATGAAGACAAATGCAATTATTGGTCATACTTAGACAAAACATAATCGAAAAATTCAGCAATTTAAGATATACTTTTCAAGTACATGTGAGGAAGCAGATACACTACAGTCGCCAGCCTACCATCTCTCTCTCTCTCTCTCTCTCTCTCTCTCTCTCTCTCTCTCTCTCTCTCTCTCTCTCTCTCTCATAGAATAGCCAATTCCTATTATCTATCACTAAATCACACGAGAATTCTTTCTACTCTCTTGATGGCCGAATGGATATCACTGTCCATTCTGTATCAAATCCTAGCGAGAGTTTCGAATGCACTTATCATATAAAATCTCTATTAGGTGCAAGTTATTCCCTAGGCGAAGCGAATTCGACTTTATATGTGTGTGTGTATATATAATATATATATATATATAGATATATCTATATATATATAATATATATATATATATAGATATATATATATATATATATATATATATAATATATATATATATATATATATATATATATATATATTGACGAACTATCGCTAAAGCATGCGATATTTCATGTAGTCGTAAAGCTGGAGGAAGGAATGAAAGGAGTTGACGGAGCGCTATCGTGTATTTTTCACACCTCCTCAGGGTCAAGTGATACAAAAATTCATTATTCATTACAATGACACCTCTGTGGCAGCAATATATAAACATAAAAACTATCGTACTACTATTTAAAAACTAACAGTCCAAAAATCTTGTTTACATGTAGTTCATCCAGTTTGTATATCCCGGGGCTACTGTTGATCAAATCTACATGATTTTTCTTTATTATACATGATTCGACAATATTTCGTTTTGTGATGTCTTTACAGAACATGATCTCTTTCGCTTCTTTCCAGTTCATAGTGTGGTTGCACTCATTCATATGTTTGAAACAAACTGCTTGGATTATTCCCCGTTCTGACATTATATTTATGTTGTTTTTAATCTTGTTTCGAGATCCTTTCCACTTTGTCCCACATACATTTTATTACAATGATTGCAAGGGATCTCATATATGCAGCCACTCTTCTGTAGAGGGGAATTCCTGATTAACAAATTCTTAAGTACATAGTTCTTAAAAATGACATTAACATTAAATGGTCTCAACAGCCCAGGGATGGCCATAAACTGGTTACAGTATGGTAAAAGAAGGAGGTTTTTCATATTAAAATCACTCGTACGACCAACTTCATAAAATGTTTTTCTTGCTTTACAGAAAGCCCTGTCAATAAAATCACAAGGGTACCTAAGACTTGTTGCAATGTCTCGGATCTTCTGAAGCTCAGCTTCGAGGAAGTCAGGACAACTGACCCGCAGTGTCCTTAAAAAGAGACGAAAATATCATCATCTTCGTTCTCGGATGATGGTTAGAATAAAAATGTATGTAGGAATCTACATTTGTAGACTTCCTGTACACAGAAAATCTAAAATTTCTATCATTCCTCACAATTAAAACATCTAAAAACGCCAACTTGTTATATACTTCAGTTGCCATGGTAAATTTTATAGAAGGTACTAGGATATTTAATGCTCTTAGGAAGCTCTCTTCATTTTTGTCAACAAGCCAAGCATAAAATATATCATCAACGCACATAACCCATAGGATACCTTTAGGAAGTATCCTTGGTAAGTAGTTACTTTCAAAAATCTCCAAGTAAAGGTTACTAAGTAATGGAGATAACGGATTGCCCATTGCTATGCCAAACTTTTGTTCATAATACTTTTCTTCAAACATAAATTTACAACTCTTAACACAATTCTATCAGCTTAATCATAGAAAGCCTGTCCAAAGAGAAAATATATTTTTCCATTTCTTCCTTCATAAATTCAAGTAGTTCATCTACAGGTACCTTTGTAAACAATGAGCTGACGTCAAAACTGATTAACTTATAATCATAATTAAAATCAAACCTTCTTAACCTATCTATAAAATCCATATTATTTTTCACGGACACACCTGATATGTTACCAAACACTGGAGACCATTCGTTAACAAGCCACTTCGATAGTTTATCAGTACAATAGCCTACCGAACTTATAATAGGTCTAACAGGATTATTTTCCTTGAGTTTTTATAACTCCATATAAATATGGAAGAGTTGGATTTAGAGTAATGAAATTTTGTAATCAGAAAAGCCTTAAAGAGAAGGTTCCAATTCAGAAGTTGCATCCTTGGAGGAAGGCAGGTATCCTGCCAGGAATGGGGAAGCCCCTAAGGGTGAGAGCCAAAGTCTATTTAGGGAGGCCAGTTCTTGAAGGCAAGTGTCCTCCCCAGAAGGTTGGCAGGATTCCTTAAAAGATCTGATCTAAAAATTGTAGTTTGATTTCCCATTAACAGAATGCTCTTTATTACTCTGTCTGTTTTCCAGATGATTAATTTTTTTTTTTACCAAAATTCTCCAATGCCAAGAATTCATCCAGGGCAAAGTGTATTACGTATTACTGCCATCAGTCTCTGTGTAGCATTTTGCGCTAGTTCAGTTCCCAACCTAGAGAATGTTTCTTCTAAGAAGTCATTGATGAAGAGGGTAACTATCGTCTTTCTTGGGATCTCGGAGATGATATTTTAAATTCAACGAGGAAGCTGGTTTTCTTGAAAATCTATAACGTATCTTCAATTTATTTTAACCATTTTATCAATTTCTCGAAAATTTTATGTTTTTTATTTCCTTTAGCCAATACTGCTTATAAATGGCGACGATGACAACGTTGATTTGTATGATGTCTATGAAACTCCGGAAGAGAAGTCCTTAAGAAGAAACACCCAGTCCACGACTGGCAGCCGCGTTTAAACTGGGAGTCCTTCGACTGCCCTGCCCTGCGCAGCATAGCGCACCTCTCTCGCTAGTATATACGTATTAGTACGTATAATGTGACACAGTAAACACAACCATCGCAATCAAGTCCCATTTCACATCAATCATCTAAGTTGGCCAATCAGCTCGGCAGTCGAGATACGCCCACCACCCCCTCCCCCCCACTTCCCTTCCTCCAACCCTAACCTCCTCCACCCTCCCAACCTCTCCCCACAACCCAAACTGCACATGATTTGGGTGTCATCATCATTACCTCAGCGATCCTTCCGCTAATGATTTCCGCTGACAAAAGACATCGCTCCATTTCACACCAGTTTTATTTCTGGCCTTCGGAATGAAGGCTACAACGTGCAAGAGAAAGATTGCAACCTACGCAGCAACACCAAACGAGGAAGCTTTGGGTTATAACAGCCACTACTACAATAACGCTACCCATAGGTATCAGTCAGGCCACGAAATAATAATTATTTAAAGTCTTACATTAGAATGGAAACTGAGAGTAAAATGGTTTCAAAGTGTAATGGGAGGATAACCTCGCAGCTGCACAATAAAACAATTTTTATGTTAAGGTGGAAAGTACGGTGGAAGAGAAGGAATGTGAACGTAGGTAAGTAAAAAGAATGAAAAGGGTTGCAGTTAGGGGCCGAAGGAACTCTGCAATGCACCTAAAATCAAGAGCGAGAAAAATCTTTCCCCTTTTACGCTTAAAAACATGGTATATACCAAAGAATAACCAATCCATATTCACAGAACAGAGCATAAAGCGTACTTATATTCAGAAGAGCTGTCAATGCTTTTCGACTGGAACACAAAAGTTCTAAGTTTTTTCTTTACTTCTTGCTTAATAAATTTCATATTCATCAAGTCAGTGTTCTCTCTCTCTCTCTCCCTTTTCTTTCTTTACTTATATAATGTAACAGTAGCTTAATTTCCCAGTCCCTTATTCAGACGGACTAATAACTAATTATCAACACTAATTATATAGCTAAAAGTAAAACCAAATGAGATACATTTAGTTGGAAGGAAAAGAAACCTTTGCTGAAATGACACTCACTCTCTCTCTCTCTCTCTCTCTCTCTCTCTCTCTCTCTCTCTCTCTCTCTCTCTCTCTTTGAAATGGGGTTAAGCCGGACAATTTCCCCAAAATTCCCATTATTTTTCCCCCTGAGTTCGGCAAATGTCAAGCAATTACCCCCTGATACGAAGCTCTGGCCTTGGCAATTTGGAAGTGTGATCACCTACGTAGTATATTTGCGAACCAAAAAGTCTTTGCAAACTTTCCGTCCGGCGATACTGCATCCCGCAATACCACATAAAATAATGAAGCGACCTTTAATTACAATAACTAATTAGCTGAAAAATACAATTTTTTTTATTTCTACACGATACTCAACGAAGGACCCCGTCAACTAATTTTATATTAATTGCCCGCAAATAGAATTTACAGCTTCTACCAAAAATCTAAATTAGGATTATTTCATTATTCCAAATAATTCTTGGGAAGAAGAGGAGAGACATTAAAATTTTTATAAGAAAAAATTATACACACAAAAAATTTGAACATATCCATACGTAATCCAATAAGAGGTCAAAGATCTTATATACATTAAACATTCACGTTAAATCCTGTATTCACTTACTAAGCGGTGTATTTACATACACTGATGTAACTAGTATTATGCGTCAAAACATACTATAGTAGATTCACATCAACCGTGCATTTGATGTCTAGGCCCGTCCCTTACGACGTTCCTGATTGGCTGTTGATAAGCCAATCACAGGGCTGGAGACAGAGTTTCAAGCCTTGGGATTTGCTTATCAACAGCCAATCAGGAGCGTCGTAAGTGACGGGCCTAGACATCAAATGCACGGTTGATGTGAATCTACTATAGTTCTTTTGAGACTACAATTTTTTCATCTTATCATGTTTCATGGGTTTGCCATTTATACGAGAAGTAATTTATAGCCTTGGGCGATCTGTAAGGATTCAAATTAGAAAGCGGGGTCTCATTAAGATCATAAAGGTGTGGAATATAGAATTCAGCCCAAAAGTCAAGCGCTGGAACCTATGAGGTCAATCAGCACTGAAAGGTTAACCGAGAATAGAAAGGTTTCAAAAGTTGCACTATTTGGCAACTGTTACGACAGAGTGGATATTGCAAGATGGAAGAAAAAGAATAAGAATGGAAGTACAATAAAAAGGAATGAAAGAGGTTGCAGCTATGGGCCGAAGGGTCGCTGCAAAGAACCTTAACTAATGTCTACAGTGCACCTCACCCGCTAAGGGATTGTTGTTTTTTATTAAGCGCACCTTGTGTCAGCACGGGCTCTTGCTCACCGAGCAGCCTGTAACCCTAAAGGAATACACATCATAATGCACTAACAATTTGTTCTTTTAGCGTCATTTTTCGTCATTGATCACTAACAACAGATAACAACTGTCTTCTGTCGAGGAGATGCATGACGGTTTCCCAGTATACAAAAATACCTTCAAAAACAGAGCCTATAGAAGAGTACTTTTTATGTTTGTTTGTTTGTTTGTTTCTATAGTGTTTTTACGTTTCATGGAACCAGTTTTTATTCAGCAACGGGACCAACAGCTTTACGTGACTTCCGAACCATGTCGAGAGTGAACTTCTATCACCAGAAATCATCATCTCTAACACCTCAATGGAATGCCCGAGAATCAAACTCCCGACCACAGAGGTGACAGGTCAAGACCATACCGATCAACCCACTGAGGCGCTTGAGAAAATAAACGACCGTAATTTCTTTCTAATGTGTGAGGAGGAATCATACATCCTGAACTGAATTCACTTTCACTTTCGGATGAGTTAAGCATGAATAAAAATAAAAGTATTTTACCCAGTATCTACTACATACAGTTGTAAATTATCGCCTCGAAGTGATTACACTCCTTACAGCAAAACACATTAAAATAACTCATCACTACACCATGGTTACCGAACTCATTAAAGCATCAAAAGCCCAACTGAACAACTGTATAAATTAGGTGCTCAGACATGCAACGAGTTACCATGAGACAGGAAAAAAAAAAAAACTTTTTTCAGTAAATCTTGCAGTCGTTACGCCAAGTCTCCCTCAGAAAATCCAAAGGCTGAAAACATTGATTATCGGAACATGCACGAATTCACCCCAATAGACTGGCAGCGAACAATGGACATCTCTCTCAGCCGGAGGAACAAAATTCCTTCCTTCAACCCTTGACCTGATATTGTAAATGAAGTGTAACGTCAAACCTTCACAGCTCCATTTACAACTGACATAGGCTTAGGTCCATGAAAAATAACAATGCACTAAGTGCGTTATATACTTGAACTAGCTTTATCTCTCAATATGTGAATTAACAATAACGAAGGAAATGGATTGTAATGCTACGTATATGTATATGTATATGCATATTTGTGTATGTATACATATATATATATATATATATATATATTATATATATCGTATATACTACACATATTGCAAAAATGTATTTATACAGCCACCTATAAGAGAGTTCATAATAATGATAGAGGATTGACACATACATACATACATACATAAATACATACATTACATACATACATACATACATACATACATACTACATACATACATACATACATATATATTAAAACTATTATATATATATATATATATATATATATATATATATATATATATAATCTGTCAAGACTACCATAAACCCTCACTTCAAGCCTGCTATATACCTGTTTTCTTGAAGAGCCATTCCTGTCTTAAAATTAGAACGGACGTGGGTCCCTTCTGCCATGAGATGATGATCGCGATTGGATGAAAAGATAGGACAAGTGTGGCTAAAAAGATCAAACGCCCAACGAGGTGTTTCTCTCATAAGAAAACAAACTAGACAAAACTATTACTGACGTTTCGTAAACACTCGGCGGTCCCTTACACATTATCTTGAACGAGTGCGCGACCTCCAGCAGCATTTTTATTTCGCCTTTAATAATTCGAGTTACTGACATCAAGTACGTCCTCGAGAGAGAGAGAGAGAGAGAGAGAGAAGTTAGGGGAGAAGGGGAGGGAGGGAGTGTGTGTGTGTGTGTGTGTGTGTGTGTGTGTTGTGTGTGAGTGAGAGAGAGAGAGAGAGAGAGAGAAGTTAGTTGGAGTGAGAATGAGAGGGAAGAAGAGAAGAGAGAGAAGGGTTGGGAATAAAGGGAGGGAATGAGGGAGAGAGAGAGAGAGGAGAGAAGGGGGTAAGGGGAGGGAATGAGGGTGGGAATGGGAAGAGAGAGGGAGGGAGCGAGAGCGATCGGTAAGGGGAAGGAATGAGGATGTAAAGAAAAAGAGAGAGAGAGAGAGAGAGAGAGAGAGAGAGAGAGAGAGAGAGAGAGAGAGAGAGAATCAATCAAGACTACTACCATTACCTTAGCTGTTCACTTCGAAACTTTCCCCCAAAAGGAACAGAGAATATATTTTAAGCCCCCTGCAAAATATGAAACCAAGTCGCCGGCTTGCATCCTTAACATCAAAGAATTTCCCTGTGATCTTGTCTTTAACAAGAACAACGACCTCCACTAATTCTGTTTTACCTGCACCGTCTTTTTATTAAAACTAAAATATCTCTTTTATGGGACAATTTGTCTAAATACTATGGCACAAAATCATAGCTCCATCATCCAACGTCTGAAACACTACTCCTGTCGAGCATTAAAACTAATGAATTACCTACGAGGAGAAATCCACTAGAAATTCACTTCATAATACATATAATTCCACCCTTCTCTTCAACTTCATTCTCACTAAAATAATAACTATATCGACTTTTTCATCAGAATTATATTCGCCATGACCAATTATAGGCTCGTATATTTTAAGAGGAAATATCGAGTGAACAAAAGAAAATCCTATTCTTAGCGAGAGAAAATTTAAATATCGGTATTTTTATTACATTGGCATACAAGAAACGAAAATATTTTCTTCCCTACCAAATTATAAGAACATATACAAATGTTCGCATTTCAACAAAAATATCAACGAAGAATTCCGAGATGTCGAACAGGTGGCTGGTAACTCATAGCAACAAGGAACACCTCGAACAGAACAGAGCTTACAAAAAATAACATATGTAACCTGTATCCAATGTCGAACGAATGTAAAGCATAGGCTTTTAAAAACCTCTGCGTTCATTTATCCACCTATGCAAGTTTTACGTCACGTCAATCTACTATGGCATTTCCTACAGAGAACTTCAAAGAAAAATAGATTGTTACCAAAACTCAAATTAAAGAAATTAAGATAAAATTCCAAAATTACATAAGTTCTACATTACAATACGTCAATCCACTACATTACAATACTCCAATCTATTAAGTCACATTTCCCAGAGAGAATGTCAAAGAAAAATAGATTGTCACAAAAACCCATATTAAAGAAATTAAGATGAAATTCCAAAATAAATTAGTTCTACATTATAATTTTTTAAATCTATTAAATCGCAGATATTGCAGTATCAAGCTAATTACGCTTGAAAATAAAATAAAGGCGAAAATAAAATCTAAGTCAAAATACATTTATATTCTGGGAAGAGTCGAAGAGCCATTAGTGAGAGAAAAAAAAAAGTCATGCAGAGACAACACCCCTTTCACACGCACGCAGAGAGAGAGAGAGAGAGAGAGAGAGAGAGAGAGAGAGAATAATTTTGCCCACAACTCTAACGAAGAAAAGTGCGTGGCAAGTGACAAAAACATTTCAGTTCATATAGTTACAGAATTATACTTCACGTAACTGTGTTTATAACTTATAGCACAAAGATAACGAACACCTATTCTCGTAGAAAAAATACTTTCTTATATATATTTTGTATCATTTCCCAGAAAGGTGCCCCCGGCTAGAGACACTAACATTTACTTTAAGGTTTAAGATATTTCTTTTATTTTTGGTCCAGTGAGCTTTCTGCTACCTGACTTATAACGAGAGAGAGAGAGAGAGAGAGAGAGAAGAGAGGAGAGAGCGAGAGAGAGAGAGAGAGAGAGAGAGAGAGAGAGAGAGAGAGAGAGAGAGAGAGAGAGAGAAATACAGTCGTCCCATTTAGTTGTAGTGCAAAGATTTGAAGAAAAATAAAATAATCGATTACAATGCCTACGTTTCTCTCTCTATCTACATCTATTTGCTTAACTACAACGCCTACGTTTTCTCTCTCTCTCTCTACATCTATTTTCTTTACTAACATAATGAACAGTAATCAGAGAGGATTAAAGAACTCTTATATGACGAAATATTTCAACATTTCAAAGAAAGAAAGAAAGCTCAAAAAGCAAAAAACCCACGAAGAAAACAATTAAAACCTCACAACTTTTACGGATGGACCGAAAAGAAATAAAAATAAAAAAAACTGGAAAAACTGGAACTAATCCCCAAGAGCCGGGGCCATAAACGAACCAATTTAAAACCAATCAGAGATCAAAAGGCTCAGTCCATAGGATCGAACTCGGTTATATACCTGAGAGCGATCGATCTGATGTGCTTCTGAAGGAATGAGAACCTGGACAGAGGATTATAATCATGTTAGTACTAATTATATTGGTTAAATTGTTATTCCATACTTGAGCCGGGTAAGACAGAACTACACACATACAGATATATATATATATATATATCTATTATTATATATATATATATATATATATATATATATATATATATATATTTGTGTGTGTAGTTTTGTTTTACCCTGCTCAATATAATTAGTAATAACGTGTTTATAATCCTCTGTCCAGGTTCTATATATATATATATATATATATATATATATATATATATATATATATATATATATATATATATACGTATATATATATATATATATATATATATATATATATATGTACGACATATACATAAATATTCTTTTCATTTACTCAGCTTAATCCCATGTCGAGGTGAGGTCGCAGTTTAAGAATTAACGGGCCTGAAATAAAACGATTCTCTCTCTCTCTCTCTCTCTCTCTCCTCTCTCTCTCTCTCTCTCTCTCTCTCTCTCTCTCTCTCTACAACAAGTAAAAAACACTAATCGCATCATCACCATTACCCGTCTCTGGTAACCGGCTATCTATTATGTTGAAACACATCTGCCTTGAAAACCATCTCACGTCTCAGTTGCTCTATTCCTGTCTGTCTTGAAACCAGACAGAACGAGAAGGATTCTTTTCCGACGAGATCTAAAAAAAAAAAAAAAAAAAAAAAAAATAATAAAAAAAAATAAAAAATAAATAAAAACTCTCCCGCGTAGCCGGAGATCAAAAGCCTCACAAAACGGTATTCCTTTGATGAAGATTCTAATTGACGAAACTCTTACTGACGTTAAGTAAACGCGGTACGGTTCTTTTAACACTGCCCCGAAATTAAGTAAGACACATAGTGCATTCATTTTCATCTTTAATATGTAGTGTTCAGGATATTTTGAAGGTTTTCCGGCTCGTGAGAGAGAGAGAGAGAGAGAGAGAGAGAGAGAGAGGTCTCTACCCTGCACATTTTCATTTTTCATGAAAATTCCTGACCTGTTTCCTTCATATTTTTAATGAGAGAGAGAGAGAGAGAGAGAGAGAGAGAGAGAGAGAGAGAGAGAGAGAGAGAGAGATTCACCTTCCTCAGCAAGCCATTCACACCACAGCTTTGTAAAAGAACAAATATCGTCCATAATTTCTCAATGACAGAAGGGGATATGATTATTCATCCAATATCATCCCTCTGGTACCTAACACTGTCCTTTTACCAAGATCAATTACCTCTTACAGGATTAATAACCTACATTTCATTTTCATGGAATGTTGATTTACATGTTTCCAGATGCTATGCAAATTACATTTTAGGGAATATATACTTTAAAATAAAATTTTAAACTGCGCAACAACTTTTACAGTTTAATTCATCAAAGTAAGTTTGATTTGTCAATAAGACACTGGTTTTCAATATTAAATAAAAATAACTACGAATGTCAGACCAGATTAAAAGTCAAATACTTAATCACTTGAAAGACGTCTAAATTGGTTTAAGTGATAATTATTACAGAAGCCGTCACGAATGATGAAAGAAAATGAAAATTAAATAATTTTCCAAACGTTACAATATGAATTTACCGTGAATTTATCGGTTTGCTCCTTAAAATTGCAACGCATTCAAATAAAAATTTACATGAAAATTTTCCCAACAAAAACTGTACACGTTACCATTTTTTTTTTTTTATGTAACTTGTATGCCGCTAACAAAGTTCAATGAGCGATATTATTTGCCTAATCGACGTTGTCTATGATTTAGTTGTGGTAGGTGTGCTTCGTAAGCTTACCAAGGCTACTTTAAGTAACCCTTTCGTATTCACATATCATGATGTCGAATTGTCAAAATATACTTTATGGTGTGTCAATATTACTATATACCAAGTAGCTCTGCACGAAGCTAAGGGCACGAGGTTAATGCTGAATGACCAAGTTTAGAAATCAAACACTTCTTATCATGATCTATGAAGACTGACAACTCACAACTTCACCGATGCCGCACTAAAACCAATAAAGTTTGTCGGGTAAAGTATTCTATGCAGAACTTAGTCTTTTCGCAAGATTTATGAAAGATCTGAGAGAGGCCCAAGCTGAGTGCACGGATGTTGCGAACAAGTCAGCTACAAAGAGATTAGAAGTTCGTAAAACTCTCGGAAAATGAGGTAAGATGAGGACCTCGAACAGACAGCAATTCAGGCAGAAAGTGCACCAGATACTTTTATATATATATATATATATATATATATATACTATATATATATAATATATATATATATATATATATATATATGTAAATACAAAAAACTATTCATCCTCACGGCAGCTTCTACAGCTGTACATGGGACTCGTGTCTGCATTTGATTCGCAAAAAAATTTATCATCATCAATCCAGATCACTTTAACATTAACACAGCTTCGTGGATATTTTGTGTGCAATAACGGTGTCCCAAATATCTTGTTATCATTGGTCACAATGATTAGGCAACAAAAGGACACAAGAAAGAAGACTATTAGCATATGGATTATTGGTTAGATCAACCATTGCTTTTTGTGTTTTCCCCTTGAGACTGAAACCGCATTCCTACATGCTTATAGTCGCAGTTAAGTGCCGAATTACGACTGACATTTAGCTAACAAAACGAGGGAAATTCGCAATGTTTCTACTGACAAAAGTGAAACTAACTACTGCCATAAAGAACACAGGAACATATTTACATACACATCTAGATTTTATTCCTTCTGTATCACGGAGGGGAAATAAATCTCTCCAAAACAATGCCTCTCAATTTCTCCGGAGCACGGGGCTCCATGCCAACACGACCACAAAGAAAAATACTACACATCGAACTGCACAACATCTGCATCCAGCAACAATACAAGTTCCACGACCACGTAACGAAAAGAAATTATCATAAACATATTCCTATTCCACGTAGACGTAAGGAAAGGAATGGAATACAGAATTTAAGCGAAAGGCCAAGCGCTGGGACCTATAAGGCCATTCAGCACTGAAATGGAAACTGACAGCAGAGAGGTTTGAAAGGTGTGACTGGAGGACCGCCTCGCAGTTGCAGTATTGATAAGAGAGAATGGACGGAGATTTAAAAAGGATAATATAAACGGAGGTACAGTAAAACGAATGTAAGGTGAAGCGACTAGGGGTCGAAGGGACGCTGCAAAGAACCGTAAGTAATGCCTACAGTGCACCACGTAAGTTACACTGACGGCACTACCCCCATTACAGAGCTGAAAATAATATGGCACATTAAGTTGAGAAAATCATTTATCTCGAGTTACTAGAGTCCATTATCCATATATTATATAATAAAATGTTTATATTGTAAGAAAAATATTTCGCTACTAACAAAGGAATCTACTAAATCCAAAATTTGTTATGTACGGGAAAATTTATCACGTCATGTTTACTATTGTTCTAACCGTTCAGCAACCGCAACCGCCCCCCCCCCCACCCCCCAACCACCACCACCCCCACCACTAATGCATCCCAAAGCTACATAAAGCTATGCCGTAGCTCATCAGGAACTGCTTCTGGAATAATAAAAACTACGAAGACATAACAACAAACGGGTGCTGCTTAAGAAACACTAAATGCAGAAAAGCAAATTTATCGCAACATACCTTCTTCAAACACAAAAAACAGAGAGAGAGAGAGAGAGAGAGAGAGAGAGAGAGAGAGAAGAGAGAGAGAGAGACGAGAGAGAGAGGATGAGGGGAGAGAGAGAGAGAGAGAGAGAGATATTGCGATGTCGATCCCAAAGCTATCGATGAAAAAAGAATTTTTCTTTTCCAAAGTTGATATTAGCCCTAAGAATCGTGCCGATTTTGTCTTTTAAGACTTCACAACAATATGCATGACCCATTTCTCGCCCCTCACTGACAGCGACTACTTATAACTGAAAATCCTTTTTTTTTTCTTTTTTTTTCAGTATTCACGAAAAGTTGCGCCGTCAGCAATTAACGATAACAAATCTATTTTCTGGAAAAAGAATTTAATTTGTCCCAGCGCTTTCTTTTTAGCTTCCCGGTTTATGGTCCCAGGCGGCAGCAGAGAGAGAGAGAGAGAGAGAGAGAGAGAGAGAGAGAGAGAGAGAGAGAGAGAGATTTATAGTTTTTGCATTTGCTTCTGTATCCTTTAATGAAACATCTTTTGAAATAATATCTTGATAAAAAGCTATAATTTACGCCCGCTGTTTTATTCCCTTTGCTCTATTTTATTTATTTATTTTCATTGTTTTATTTTACAGAGTGAATTTTCCGGCCAAAACCTGAAGACTAACGTGCTGGAAGAACTGAGTTCCTTTTAAAAGTGTCATGCATTTGCTCTTCTAAGAAAACCTCGCATTCCAGTAACACCGGAAATTAGTCACACATACTTTTTCTCTTTTTCCACCTGCTGCCAAGCGCCGGATATCTCTTTCTACTCCTGCTTTCGTCTATTTTTTTTCTATTGTAACATTCCATCACTCGAGATGCAGTCCTATCGCTTTCATTCATAATTAGTAGGTCCCACTTATTCGTACTCTTTTCTTCTGACCTGGGCTAGACAGGGTCACTGGATAGCCCGTTCCAGTGACCTCTGCATTTACAACTTGTAGACAAAATGATATGCTATAAATCATTCAACGCTGGACCACTCTCTCTGGGAAACAAGACCTAAACGAGGACGACAATGCAGCGTTTTGTGGTTTTCTGCTTTTTTCCCGAACTGAAAAAAACAGCAAGAGCCAAACTATCCTCTCTCTCTCTCTCTCTCTCTCTCTCTCTCTCTCTCTCTCTCTCTCTCTCTCTCTCTCTCTCTCTCCAGACAACTCTCTTACTACTCGTAAAACAAAGTTTTTTCTTTTAACTTTCCACGAAGATACTCTCCGAACCCAATTCGCTTGTAGCAATCGAAAACATACCCCTTTCCTTTTCCCGAGAGAAACACACACACACACACAGCGGACGACACAGACAAAAGGCAAAAAAAAATAAAAAAATAAAAAAAATAAAACAATCCCTGTCTACAGACTCCACCGTGACAGTTTCGCGCCTGTTTTAACCATTGGTGGGTAAGATTTTAATGCATGTGTATCCCTCAAATAGCGCCACACGTCATAAAAATGTATTGATTTATTAAGAAAATAAAAACACACCACAATACGAGGGATAGCTCATCGAACATGCTAGCTTACTTCCTGGATCTTTAAACGAAGCTCTACAAGAGCGATTTTCTTCAACAGTACACAACTGCAGAAGCACATGAAGTATAAGATGAAAGATTATTAATACACACACAGTACACACATACACGCAGGAATCAATATAGCTATAAAAGACCAACACAGATAGGTTGAAAGACAGCTAGGTAGCCAAACTCAACTCTCACCCAACGGCAATAGAGAGAAATCATTAATCGGATCATACGCAACATAAGAAAGAAATATCGTTTACCAACATACAGTCCATTTTTGACGGACAATTTACGCCTAGCTTTCTATTCTTGTACTGTAAAACTAGCGCGTTCTGGAAATGCCCTTCGTCGAGAACAAAAGACTACAAGAGGCCAGTGTCAATATTTATGTGCTGCCATGCACGTGGACTAAGAGCGCCTCCAAAATCCCCGAGACGCTGCAAGTTAAAACGAAACTATATATATATATATTTATATATATATATATATATATATATATATATATATATATATATATATATATATATACTTATGTATATAAAGCATATATACTTATACACATATACATATATAAAAGTCCTTTAATATCTAATTCGCTCTACCTCGGAAATAATGTATTTTCATATATGTTAATCGAAGAGGAATTTTGTATTTGATAAGAAATTCGGCGGCTCATGGGCGCGAACCACGGAACCAAGAATTCAGGACGTAAAGTGAAGCTCTTTACCTAGCGTACGTCCTCAATTCTTGGTTCCATAATTCGCGCCCATGAGCCGACGAATTTCTTATCAACTACAAAAATCCCCCCCGGTTAACATATATGGAAATATATTAATTCGAGGCAAAACCAATTAGATGATAGGACATTAGTAGTTTAATGCGTATGTATGATTCACGGTGATGTGATAAAATGCATACGTGTTAATAATAATATATATATACTATATATACATATATATATATATATATATATATATATATATATATATATATATGTTTGTGTGTGTGTGCGTGTATATATATATATATATATATATATATATATATATTATATATATATATATATATATATATATATATATATATATATATATATATATATATATATATATATATATATATATATAGTAATATTATATATGAGTTAGTGGCATTAAACCAAGGCAGTATAGTTTGAGATATAGCAAATATGGTGTACAATGCAAGTCGTATGAAAACCTAAACGTACGTACCAGTGTGTTGTATAACAAATGCTGTTTTGTGCAATAACAATTTTCTGCATAATAGCTGGATACATAATTAATACTTCGCTTCAGGGTAACCAAAGTGCTCTTCGGCAAAAGCGACAAGAGGCATCATAACTCTTTACCCAGGACAGACAACTAATTAGCAGCATAACATGATGACGAAACTGCCCAGCAGCCTCAAAGTTTAATTCCGATATGAAGGATTTATCGATTCCCTATGATGCGGGTTGCTATGACTTCCGCCGAGTCTTCAAGGGTTAAAGTGTATGCATTATTTGTAAGTTTATATATATAATATAATACGTTTGCAAGAATACGATCTCACACATATGAGTATACATATTCATGAGATGAACCAATTCCTCATACATACATATATATATATATATATATATATATATATATATATATATATATATATATATATTATATATATGTATGTATGAGGAATTGGTTCATCTCATGAATATGTATACATCATGTGTGAGATCGTATTCTTGCCAAACGTATTATATATATATAAACTTACAAATAATGCGATACACTTTAACCCTTGAAGACTCGGCGGAAGTCATAGCAACCCGCATCATAGGGAATCGATAAAATCCTTCATATCGGAATTAAACTTTGAGGCTGCTGGGCAGTTTCGTCATCATGTTATGCTGCTAATTAGTTGTCTGTCCTGGGTAAAGAGTTATGATGCCTCTTGTCGCTTGTTTGCCGAAGAGCACTTTGGTTACCCTGAAGCGAAGTATAATTATGTATCCAGCTATTATGCAGAAAATTGTTATTGCACAAACAGCATTTGTTATACAACACACTGGTACGTACGTTTAGGTTTTCATACGACTTGCATTGTACACCATATTTGCTATATCTCAAACTATACTATCGAAGACTTTACTCAGACATAGAAACTCATACTTGGTGTCTGCAAAATTTATGAAAACAATAACAGATATTTCAAATACTAGAATATAATTTTCCTATTCCTTTGGGCGCACCTGAGCACCTCACGGGGCTCACCGGGCGCCAAGGTTGAGAAACGCTGGCATAGAGGTTTTCAGTTAAGAAAAAAAAAAAAAAAAATCTAAAACTAAAAAAGGTGCTTTCAGAAATTCTCTTGAAAAGACAATATAGTTATCGCAGTTCATATACACAAAGGAAACGTTTAAAGATCTTTTAATATTACCCACAGCACCTCTGTTCTCATTTACCGTTATGTGCTTAGAGTACCACCCTTTTTTCTGTATGTAACAGCAAGATTCTCCAGGTAGTAATCTTGCCATTGTCCAGAAATATTGTCTTACATCTGCGGTCTCTATTTCAATAGGTAGAGTAAAGGTAACTCGGTCTGCTTCGGGACAGACAGTATACCCCTAGGATGACGGTAAGGGTATGGCCTTTCTTTGTACCTTTATTTCGCTAGGTCATAATTCTTTAATGTTTTTTTTTTTTTTTATTTTTTATTTTTTATTTTGAATAGAAAGCTTTTGGTGTGTCCGTATGCTCCTGGTAGTCACTTATTCAAGTAGTGGCCACCCCGATCGGACAACAAGCGATATAGTGAATGTGGTCATTATATATATATATATATATATTATATATATATATATATATATAATATATATATATATATATATATAATGACCACATTCACTATATCGCTTGTTGTCCGATCGGGGTGGCCACTACTTGAATAAGTGACTACCAGGAGCATACGGACACACCAAAAGCTTTTATATTCAAAATAAAAAAATAAAAAAAACATTAAAGAATTATGACCTAGCGAAATAAAGGTACAAAGAAAGGCCATACCCTTACCGTCATCCTAGGGGTATTACTGTCTGTCCCGAAGCAGACCGAGTTACCTTTACTCTACCTATTGAAATAGAGACCGCAGATGTAAGACAATATTTCTGGACAATGGCAAGATTACTACCTGGAGAATCTTGCTGTTACATACAGAAAAAAGGGTGGTACTCTAAGCACATAACGGTAAATGAGAACAGAGGTGCTGTGGGTAATATTAAAAGATCTTTAAACGTTTCCTTTGTGTATATGAACTGCGATAACTATATTGTCTTTTCAAGAGAATTTCTGAAAGCACCTTTTTTAGTTTTAGATTTTTTTTTTTTTTTCTTAACTGAAAACCTCTATGCCAGCGTTTCTCAACCTTGGCGCCCGGTGAGCCCGTGAGGTGCTCAGGTGCGCCCAAAGGAATAGGAAAATTATATTCTAGTATTTGAAATATCTGTTATTGTTTTCATAAATTTTGCAGACACCAAGTATGAGTTTCTATGTCTGAGTAAAGTCTTCGATATTTGACATTTGAAACTGGAAGGTAAATTCCTTATTCTTACTCTTCATTTCATTGGGGGTTTGAATCAGTCATTACTGGCCTCTTTTCTTTATGAATTTCTATTCTGCTAATCATCTTAGTAGTTGTTGTTTAAGGCTACTGGACACATTTCCCTTTCATGAGTTTGTTCTAGACTTTGCACAATTCATTGCTAACTGGAAACTTATATTTTTAATTATTTCGTCCTTAATCTCAGTATCGGA
>NC_087205.1:89783160-89793160 GCF_015104395.2 Macrobrachium nipponense | reverse complement strand
TTATAGCAATATTACTGAAAAGTATGGCTAATAAAAGCGCCCCAGTTCTTTTTTTCTAATCCATAAGATCTATTGGATGAGAGGAGAACTGAATGCAGTTCAGTTTCTTTTATATTTAAAAGTAAGCCCACTGTCATTGTTTCTCTCCGAATATCTGTAAATTTATATTTTCTCTAAATCCTTCTCTCTATTTTTTTCAGATTTGAGGATAAATATGTAGAACCCAAATCGACGAAGTGGGAGGATAACCGCTGGCCTTTGGGGTTGGATGGCTTTGTCTTGCGGACCAGGTGCTTTAGTGCCAATCCATGAGCGATTAAATGGCAGGCAGTATGTTGACATTCTTGACGAGGTGCTGATTCCATCTGTTAGGATGCTACTGATTCCGGAACCGTTGCCCATATTCTTGCAATGGACAACTCCTCTGTTTCAATAATAGCATGCCAGTAAGAAAGTGTTACAGCAGCATCCAGAAGTTATTCGGATCGACTGGCCTGCAAAATCTCCGGATCTCAATCCCATTGAAAATTTATGGGCCATTATGACAAAGGAATGGGATGGCTCCGTTCTGAACAGTAAAACAAGCCATCATAAGCCATTGCTTGTCAGTGTAGGAGTCAATGCGTGGGGAAAATATTTGCAGTAGACTGGTTGACAGTATTCCTAGACGGCTTAATTCGGTAATAGACAACCTAGGCTCACATACTAAATATTAATTAATTCCCCTCTCCTCTCTCTCTCTCTCTCTACGAATCATGCTCATCTCTCCTCCTCTCTCTCTCTCTCTCTCTCTCTCTGTATGTATGTATGTATGTGTACTATATATGTATGACGTGTTTTAAAAGACGAGGTTGTGTTTACTCTATTTGCTTTTTGGAAGAATTTTTGGTATATTATTTTTCACAGGGACCTATATATTTCAAGAATTATACGTATTTTTAAAAAAATAATTATATTGGTTATACCATTTACTTAACCTATACCGTTTTTATTATCAATCATATTCATTGTTTGCTACTTGGTTTATTAATGCCTTTACTAAGTACCGTTATTATTATCAATCATATTCATTATTTGCTGCTTGGTTTATTAATGCCTTACTAAGTTACATTTCTTGAGATCTACCTAAGATTTCATTAGACCCAACTGGTGAAGGGTGCATAGTGGCCCGCCAATGGCTTAGCTTGCCTTACCCGTAGGCCAAGTGCACTTCGCGCTTCTCGATTATATCATTCTCATTAAGCCTATAGGCCTATGAAGAAAATAATGACGGAAGTATACCACACCAAGACTGTGGAAGAATTTCACAAATCCTGCTTTATGGTCTTATAGGACACCCTTCATAAGTTACAAAGATTTGATGCAACTTGTTGCTGTCTGGAATATAGCCCAGTATGTATAAAGCCAATAGCATTGGCCTAGCCATTATTGTTTATAACTACGTTGCAGTTGTCATTCTGTAGAATCTGCACTCGACAGTTGTAGCTGATAATATCCGACCTGATTATTAGTCTTCCATTCCTAAAGTAAAAGTAAAATAATATAAATTAGTTGTGTTTCTAATAGCGAAGATTACTCTTCACCTCGCTTATTTATTCAGTTATTTATTATTTACTTTTCTTCAAACTGAAGAAACCCCTCGGGAGACTAGACTTATGTAGCAACTAGGCTATAAACCCTAAGGCCTAAGCCATAATTTATTGCAAGTCGAAATCATGATCTCGACTAACATTTGCTTTATACACAAAGCCACAAAAGCTAAAAGTAATAACTTCGAATTCATATCCCAATGCACCCATTTTTTTATCATTAGGACTATGCTCTGCATCAACTTTTCTCTTGCTCTCCATCGCGATGTCCTCTTTCACAGTGTCCAGACTGACGATTCCACACACGACTCATGGAAGTCACGGTGATCTGAAGTTTTCATGCTACAGTAACGTATTTAGTTTTCGTTCAGAAATATTGTAGCGTGAAATATTTTTGGTTTTCAGGTTCCAATATATTTCAATTATAAGATTCTATATAACAAGTGACCAACTTTTCCTCATATATACACGTTTATAAAGTACGAGATTTAATACTAAGTGGCAACTTGAGAACAACGCTTGTCCAGTACAAAAATAAAAAAGTCACACGAGTTTTGCTGCATACTGTACTAGGCCAACGACCTCTTGACCTTCCCGATCTCTTCTCAGTTAATTTATTTTCATTGTGAATTCAAAGCTTTGTAGTGACAAGCGTATTCAAAGCACCTACTCGATCTCTTCAAAGTTGATTTGATTTTCATTGTGAATTCAAAGCTTTGTAGTGACAAGCGTATTCAAAACACATACTCGATCTCTTCAAAGTTTATTTGATTTTCATTGTGAATTCAAAGCTTGCGAAGAAATCGAGAAATGTATATATTTTGCAAAATTTGGCACCTCAGGATAGAAAATACCTATTTGCCATGGAAATATCTTATTGTATGTAAATTTGTTTTCTTTTGCACTTCTTTGCGTTCCGTTCGCCAAGACTTTTATATATTTATTTTGTTCGTTTTTGCAGATCAAGAACGGTAAGTCAATTATTTTATCCGGACATTGGATCTAAATGAGTATATAAACATTAACTGCAAAAAAAAGTTATTATAACTGGGAGCCATATGTAGTACATTATTTATTGCATGAAGGTAGTTCAGGACTTAATTTTGAGAAAAATGTGATGGCTTCTATTATTGTGCAATGTCTCCCGAATTATTATTATTATTATTTTATTTTTTTTTAGTCGGGCTATCTTTTTTGGGTTGGACTCTTTTATCATACTTAGTTGCTAGAAATGATACCTTATGAAAAAGCCTCACTAGGTTTGTGTATTGAGCATCTTAATTTCGATAGTGGAAATTAGAATCATCTAAGTTTCCCCAATTAATTTTGAGTCTTATGATTCCGTATTTCAGCTTCAATGATTTGTTCAGCAGTTAAGGAAAAGGAACCATCAAAACTTTCCACATTAGTTTTGGAACTAAATCAGCCCAGTCGATATTATTTCTGAGGAGGGTCGGTCTCGTGGATCATCTAATTTTCCAGTTCGCCCTAATAAGTTACTAAAGAGACTGTGTTAGCTTGTAAATATGTCTCCGTGATCACGACGCCGTAGGGAAAATGGAAGATGGGTTGGGGTGGGGACACGGGGGTGTGGTTTGGCGGGGAGGGTAGGGTGGCCTTAAGGTCACAAAAATTGTTCAGGGCACAAAGTGTCGACAAAATTAATATTCAGGTAAATTCTAAGTTCTCTTATATGTTAATCCAGTGATGAAACGTTTTCCACGGGGCCAGTTCAAGTTCCTGTCAGGTTGTGTGAGTGTGTGTGTGTGTGTGTGTGTGTGGTGTGTGTGTGTGTGTGTGTTTTTGGGGGGTGGGGGGATTAGGTGTTTGTTCAAAGAAAGGCCAATCTCGGCCGAGAATCCCAAAAAGTGGTTTGTGCGTGTCCCCGAGTATGTTGTATCTGAGGGACGTCTTATCCTCATGGATTAGGATCTCGTTAAGGCTGTCCTTCATGTGCCAACTCGTCTTCCCTTTTTTAGCGAAGTCCTCCTCTCGTTTTAGACGAACTCTTTCCGCCCTTCTTTTTTTTTCCTTTTATTTTTTACTTTTTTGCTTGTTCCACGTCCACCTTTTACCTTCGTTACCCGAGAATTTTCAGGCTTGAAAAGGTTTTGTGTTTTCTTCTTGATTTGTAAACGACTTTTTTTTTTCTTTCTTTTTTGACCTCAGAATTTATTGAAATTTAATTTTCACCGAAAATTATCTACTGCTTGATATCATCACTTTCTCGTGACCTTAAATGGAAAAATAAAGTTTTCAATAGTAATGTTTGTATATTGCTATATATACAGGAAGCTTTCGCCAATTTGAACAGTTGATCTCTTCAGCCTGAATAAACATAGAAATATGTCAGCCTTTACTCTGCCACGACGTTCCCAGATAATTGCTAATAGAATATTGAACAATTTTAGTTTTTCCCGTAGGGGGATAATGCACCTCATTCGGTGCAATGTAGGCATTACTTAAGGTTCTTTACAGCATCCCTTCGGCCCCTAGCTGCAACTACTTTCATTCCTTTTACTGTACCTCCGTTCATATTCTCTGTCTTCCATCTTACTGTCCACCCTCTCCTAACAATTGTTTCATGGTGCAACTGCTTTGAGGTTTTCCTCCCGTAACACCTTTCAAACTTTTTTCTGTCAATTTCCGTTTCAGCGCTGATTGGCCTTAGTTCCCCCAGTGCTTGGCATAATGTCAGAAATCTATAGAAGTCAAAATCAAATCAAATCAATTCTGGAGTTACCTGAAAGAATAACAAGCTGTGTTATAACTTTAATTTTTCAAAAATGTTGTTTCATGTTTAATATTTCTTTGTTTACTAAGGCTGAAGAGGCCAACTGATCAAACTCGGCGAAAGCTTCCTGTATATAGCAATGTACATAACTACTCTTGTAGACTTTGTTGTTGATGTTCTTTATTATGTTCTTCAATAACAATTACAGCTGTTAGTAAGAGTATATCTCTTGCGGTAGAATTAATCTTCTTGTCGGTATGTGACTTCTGACAGGCTCTTCCTCTTAGTTGGCTCATATCCGTTTTTTTAAGATTAACGGTTGCGAATCATGTATAACAACAGGAACTAGATACAAAATTCCAGTAAGGAGTAAGGTTGGTAGATAAAACACTTCATAGTCGTATAACACTTGAAATGAAGTGTAGATCAAATGCAATACGTACATACGTATATAATTGTAACTCACTTGTAATCTTAATGTTTTGTGCTTGCGTGTGTGTGTGTGTTTATAACTTATCAGAAGGATATGAGCTAATGAAAAGTTTATATATATATATATATATATATATATATATATATAATATATATATATATTATATATATTATATATATATATATATATATATATATATATATATATATATATATATATATATATATATATATATATATAGTGGAACTGGTTAATGTTATGAATTGTACACTATCTGATCCACACAAACACACACACACACACCGATGAGTAAACATTTACTCATCTTTGCTGCACCCATTCAACTCTTGTACGAGTACATCAGTCAGGTACTTCACATATGAATGGTCACTGGCATAGATCAAGGTCGTGCTTATATCTCTCGCTAGTGGATCCATTAGGAAAGGTCAAAAGGTCAAAAGAAATAAATAGAGATTTACTCTTCCATGTGTGTGTGTGTGTGTGTTTGTGTAAGTGAAGTGCTCATACTATGTGGATGTAACAAATCCCAAATTCGTTGCATTTAGTCATTGCTCTAGAACATTTAGTGTGTGTGTGTATATATATATATATATATATATATATATATATATATATATATATATATAAATATATGTATATTATACGTATATATATATATATGTGTGTAATTATATGTATATAAGATACACAATCATACATTATACATATAGCATATACCTAATACATTATTTACATACATACTTGTCACTTATACGCTTGTGTATTTTTATATTCCCAATAGTAATCCACAAATATTGTTTAATTTCCAGTTTATTATTGCTCAAGAATACCTTACGCTTAAGGGGAAATTGTAGTTGGTTTATAATTTACGCTATGTAATTTGAAAATGTATAACTTATGCAGTTCAATTTGGGGACAAAGTTTTTAAGAGGAGAACTATGACTCGAGACGGCAGGACAGAGTGAGAAATGTCACAGGGGAATCATGGAAGTCCCGTAAATATAGATGAGATACTGACTTGAGTGACGTAATTTCAGTTTACACGAATGACAAAACCCTCTGCGCCGCACGGGGTAAGACACGGTATATATCCTCGTTCGCATCGAAGAGCTGTTTCCATTAGTTTCATGTTTTATGAGTCATTTTCCTCGAGTTCATTGACTGGTCGTTAAAAAGTGAGGTCTGATCACGACAGATAAATATAAAAATGTTGTATATGTTGAAATTGTGTCGAATACAGGAAATATAGATATTTACTTCAACTTAGTACGCCTCACGAGAAGAATCGGTAATAGCGTTCATACAATACGTTTAATTTCGCTTGAGTTAATTTAGAATATAGGTTTTGTAAGATTGTTTTTTTTATACAAAGTTTCGTAATGTAAGTTTGCAATAATCAGACAAACGTTTTCACAGGGCAGTTTTCAGGATGGCTGCTTATTTTTTAATATTAGATTCGTAGGAATGTGAATAATTCCGTCCACTTGGGATTATAGTTCTTGTATTCATCTTTCCCCGCTGAAAAAGATATTAACTTTTCAAATAGAAAGTTGAGGAGACTTAGGTGAGCGGGAAAGATCTAAGCAATTGATCATGAATTTGAAATACTGACAACCTCAGTGCACCTCCATTGTTGCACTGTAGGCATTACATAAAGGTCTCTGCAGCGGCTCTTCGGCCCCTAGCTGCAACCCTTTTCAAACCTTTAACTGTTTTTCCGTTCATATTCTCTTTCTTCCATCTTACTGGCCAAGCTCTCCTACTAACTGATTCATCGTGCAACTGCGAGGTTTTTCCTCCTGTTACACACTTCAAACCTTTTTACAGTCAATTTCCATTTCAACGCTGAATGGCTTCATAGATCCCAGCGCTAGGCCTTTGGCCTAAAGTCTATATTCTTCCTGTAGCGTACTGACAACGTGTAACAGACGACTGACCTAAGAGCTCCCAATCCTAGAAACCTCGTTACAGGAATATACATAAAGAATTCACCGATCTACCAATTCCTTTGACGCCCAGCAAGGAATATTAGGACCTTTCTCGGAATGACCTTAATATAGCGAGCGCCGATACTATTCCCCCAGGCGAAGGGAAGAATCCAATCAACTCGTTTTCATCGATTTTCTCTTCGCGTTAGATACTCGTCCCTTCTCCCCCATCCCAAGGGACTGAAAATCTGGAAAACCTGATTAATGGTTTATGATCGGGTAATGTTAATCCAGTATTGGAATGCCCATCAGTTGGTGGGATGCAGAAAAATATGAAGGTAAAGACGGTACTTACTTTCTTTTTAGACAGAATTTACTGATGTTAGCGTGAACAACTGAGGGGAAAATGGTAAGTTAAAGCTTTATGATATATAAAAATTTTTTGTTTTTTTTTTTGGGGGGAGTATGTAAGCAAAAGGGAGTTTCTTGATGGAGGGAAGTGAAAAAGGAAGAATAATAGACGTGTATTTTGAAATCAAAGTGATGCAGAGATACTGTAGGAAAAGAACGTCGTCTAATGTCCAAAACATGGATTTGTTTGAAAATGAATGTTGAAAGTAGAAAAGAGGCCGAGCTTGTAATAGCCAGGTTTTAAAGGATTAGTTTATATTGAACCATTTGCCTTTTATGGTGTATGGACGGCCGCAAAATGTAGAACGCCAAGACTCATGGATTCAGTGGGATTATTAGTGGGAACCAGTTTATTGTGGTGAGTGTTTTATTTGTTGCTAAGATAGTTTCGAAGTGGAGAAGATTTCATATTAGCAGGTTTAAGGGGAGCAATTGTCTATTTGAGTATGAGTAAAGAAGCAGGTTTGTATTTGAATATGATAGGGGATAGTATGAGATTTAAGAAACGGTTTTAATGGGAAGAGTAGTGCTAAGACTGAAGGCTTAATAAGGTGGGAGCATTGCGGAAGTGAGTATCAAGTGTTTTCTATGAAACAATCGAGAGTAAATGTTGAGAGTTGAAGGTAAAATTGATTTCGACATTAGATATATAAAAATATGAAAGAATGGGTAGAGCTCTTTATGTCACAGATATACCTCTGATTGTTCTTAGTTTTATTAAGAAGAATTAGAAATTATGAAAATAAGGCGTATAAAGAGAATTTAGAATATGGAGCGGCTGGTTTATCATGAAAGTTGGCCTTAGAAAAGGATTCGTTACAGCACCGTAAGAGAATTTGAGAAAGGAGCTGAAAACCTTTGCGAATGTATGTGAGATAAGAGGAGAGACTGAGAACGGAATATAGAATTCTGATGTTTGTGGATGGTGAGTTGTTGGTTAGTGATTGTGAGTTGTGGCTATAGAGACTTGTAGAGAGATACAACGAGACTGTTAGCCGAAGTGAGAATGTGGATTGCTGGAAGAAAAGACATGGGAGAGATTGGAAAAGTAAAATATAGCAAATACGGAAAGTGGATGAAGCTCTGAGAACTGCAAAAATGGATTCTTCCCATCAGTGACATTTTGCAGTGTTGGATTTGGTCACAATTTCGAGTGGATAACCAGCAATAAAAGTTGAAAACCTTTCGTAAATAAGCTCCCTTGGCCATATGTGGGGTCAGCGGTATGAGGCTAGCAGTCTCATTAAATATCTTTATGGTCACAGACTTGCACCAGAGCTTGTGAGTCTGGTGTGAGCGGGAAGCATATTCCCGAACTGTAATCGAGTACCGCTACCTTCCCTGAAAAAAAAAAGGGACGCCATATCCTAAAAACTAACAATAGTATCTTGAAACTATTCTTATTATGTTTACCACAACCAAGGAACTAGCCTAACCTAGCCTAGGGGGAAAAAACTGGGGCTTGTGCAATACTAGTATACATCTCGGGAATTTGCGAGCGGGAATGGGTCGCGGGAATTGAGTGAATGAGCATCGGAGGGATAATATTAGGACAAAATTAGGCCAACGTTTTTTTATTAAGTGAAGTTCAGTTCCATTTGGGAAAAGATGAGGCTTAACGTTTACAACCATCTGGTGGGGAGGACCTACCACTTAATTTTGTGTCTGCTTGCTTCTCAAAAAAAAAAAAAAAAAAAAGGAGAGAGAGAGAGAGAGAGAGAGAGAGAGAGAGAGAGAAGAAGAAGAAGAGAAGAAGAATGAGAGAGAACAGGATGGTAAAGAAGAATATTAATGATTTTGGAAGTTAAACAGGGAGCTGCAGAAAGTCTTGACCAGACTGATAGTCAGAGGATCGAGATGAAAGGACGCCAATACACAAAGTGTGGTTAATGTGCCATAGGTAGTTGCGGATTTCAAGTTTGTTATGCAAACCATGCAGTTCTTCTTTGTAGATAAGTGTTAAGAGGAGACTACGAGGAGACTGTAGTAGTAGCTTTTGTTTCTTATATATAGCTCATTACTGACTTAGTCCATTAATAAATGAAGTAAAAACGAATAAGTATGTTATACTATACAGTAAGGCTGTATATTTGATTTTGCATGTGTGATTGGTTAGCACAGCTCTATATCTCTAGGTAGACGTGAGCTCTCTCTCTCTCTCTCTCTCTCTCTCTCTCTCTCTCTCTTCCCAATAGCGTCGTTGCTTGAACTCGAGTAAATCCAAGTTTCTGTCGCCTAGTGCAAAACGGATAGTGAGCGCACGATTCGGCGCATTTCGAGTCACGGAATAAGTGAGTTAGCATTCATTGCATAGTTCTCCGATTACTCCGTCTCGTCTTCTTCCACTCTGGAATTCGTCTCACGTATATACCTTTGGGAAGGGTGAGCGAGCGATCCATTGGTGGGCGAATTGAGTGGAGGTGGCAGGCTCCTCCCAATTGTGTTAAAATTAACTCTTCAATTCAGTGAATTGTGAAAAAAAAAAAAAAATTCTAATGCTTTTGGAAACCTCCCAAAGACTGTCTTTAATGAATGAGGCTGTTTCGATGATGCTTTGAGTAGGACGCTTTTTTGTACTTATTTTTGACAAAGTCGGTAATTCAAGCGTTTACCCTAGTGTGGTGTTTTCCATTTTAAGTAAGTAGAGCGAAGCCAACGTTTTAAAACGTTGGTTTAAGAGAATGGAGTAAACCAAGACTTGTAAGAATCACTAATTGGTATTGTAGCTCCTTACCAGACTTTTTTTTTTTTTTTAATATTTGCTGTTAAATTCATCGGCTACTTTATCCTTAGTTCCACATTCTTTCAAGAACACCACCTCAGTTCTGGGTAATTTGGACTTTTTTTAACTTAACACGTACGGATGGTCTTGTCATGGGATACA
>NC_087205.1:89765660-89778160 GCF_015104395.2 Macrobrachium nipponense | reverse complement strand
CTACGAAACTCAAGTCTTACTATACTATAAAGGGCGTTATGTCTGTCCGTCCGTCTGTCATTCAATCACGGCCAAACGGGTGGTCCGTTGGGCATGAAACTTGGCAGGGATATAGAGGGGACCCCTAAGATGGTTTATAATGGGGGTTCCATCCTACCTCCCCCTCGCCCTCAGGAGGAGGTAAGGGTGTGAAGGGATTCCTTGAAACGGAGCTGGTTATGCCCGGGAAACGGGGCTGTTTATACCCGTAGACTTACTTACTTTAAGAATTTATGATACATAATAGTTAAAACAACACTGGCGAGCCACTCATATGAAGCAGCAGATGAATATGCTTTTAGTAAGGATCGGTAAATTGCTAGTTACAGTTAAACCCCTGTTAAGGCCAGAAACAACTGCCTTTCACATTTATACAGCGCCATAGTAACGGAGTCAAGTTACGCCATATGTACACTGGACTACCTTACCTTGGTGCACAAAAATAACCTGAAGAAACCATAACAGCTAAGGTTCCAGGACATTGCCCAACGTAACGCCAAACCAAACACGTCTAGGCTCACTAAACCACCATGATCTCTCTAATAAAGATCACTTAAGAAACTGAATGATACCGAGCATGTAACTTCCATCACCTAAGTTCGGAAGTTATTTTCAAGTGATTTGCGGTTAAATGGCAGCACTTAAATTAATTTGAAAAAGCCTGAACTCGTATCCGTTCACAAGGCTGGTTCTAGACTTACAATACATAGACTGTATAAACTTACAGACGTAAAAATAAACTTCTCCGTAACATTAGAGGGCACTTGAAGACTGGAGACTAGCTTGCAGAGGTTTAAATCAGCTAAAGTGGTCTTCAGAGCCTTCATTCTATAACCTTGAATCGCGTGAATGATCAAACTTATAATACAGCCAATACACGGAACACTCAGTACTAGATCCTACAACCTTAAAAAGGAAATTCGTCTACCAGCTCTTTCAAAACAATATGAACGTCAAAAATATGAATAAATATATTCGAAGGTGTTGTAGCGTAATTATGTCAGGCCAAAAGTCTACATACTACTATATATTTCCCAGTTAAAGTCCAACGAATTTGTAATTTTCATAACGTCTCACTAGCAAAATGACACTAAAATATACACCTGGCGCACTGTTCAAACAAACTGTACACCTGTACTTCGCTCAATAATTCATAATTCATTTTCTATTTTTAGCGGAGCTTTAATGAAAGTATTGCTGTATACTGAATTCTGTAGCCCCTAATTCAGTATCGCGACGAGATAGCGTCATCTTAATTTCCGTAAAAGTCTATTATTAAAACTTGCTATTATTCTGAAATCGACATCCATTTATCACCTCTAGTGAACTTTGTATGCTGCTTATTTAATTATTTTTAAACCACATTGCTACAGAAATTTAGAAAGGAAATATGTAGAATATTCCCATCATCAATTTTGGTGGTCACTTTGACAACTTCGGCATATGATTTAAAAAAAAAAAGAAAAAAAAATCCCGTAAGCCATAAAACACCAGTCATATGTTTCAATTAGTTATAAGTCTGTGACCTCGGAAATGACGGATAGGACACTCATAATGATGCTGTATGGGGTCCCTGTCTATCCAAAATATTCATGTTCTGATGAGCAAAAGAAAAGTAGTAATAATAATAATAATAACAATAATAATAATAATAATAATAATAATAATAATAATAAATAATAATAATAATAATAATAATAATAATAATAATAATAATAATATGGGTATAGTGACAGTTAACAATTTAGATAAGAGTAACATTAACGTTGTTCTGTAAAAAAAAAAAAAATCTGGGTTAGCGAGAGAATTTTTTAGCCCATCAATTTGTATTTTTACTGTCGGCAGCCGCACGCCAAGGAAAATACCAAGCAGGCACATCAATGAAACGTGTCCATCGTCAATTAGCGGACGAACTTACCAAACGTTTTCTTTAGATTTTCTCCTATGAACATTCATAGTACAGTATAATTAGCTCAATTTTAGCTCAAACCTCAAAATTTAGAATAACAAACCTAAACTTTGGGAATAAGTAGAAATGTTTTGTGTTATCTTCATCCAAAAAGTCCCAAAAAATCCAGTGACGGGTTTTCGAGTTTTGGCCACAAAATGGCGGCCATTTTGGAATTTTCAGTTTTTCTCATTTATTGCTCCTAAAGGGTAAAAAAATAAAATTGGTAGATGAAATATACATTATTTTGTATTATATGGTAGTTTTAGAAGCTATTTGAATAAATTTCATCAGTACTAAATACATCAGTGGGAAATTATGGGCCTTTATTTAAAAAAAAATTCTGTTACTCGTAGTTGACAGGAATATTCCTATTCCTGTTAATGGAAAAATAATTGGTATATCAAAATTTTTACCTAAATAAACAATCTGCAGAGTCTTCTTGTCTTTCAAATGACACCAAAATGACACTTCTAGGACGCACCATTGCGGGGGTATCTTTGTTTGAATACAAGTACTTCAATTGGTGACATTAGCAATTACCTAGTTCCTACCATACAATCGTCAACATTTTGCCGTTGAAGACATTCATAGATCACATGCTTATGATGTTATAATTAGTTGAGGATAAATTCTAGGTCACATAACCATAAAAATTATGTAGTGAACTGAGCATATAACCGGTAACTACTTGCAACACAATACAATGTGGAAAAAAATTATTAAAATTAGTTTTGAACTATACAGCTGTACAGACAAAAAATAACTTCAACTTGATGAATCTTCATCTTTACGCACAAGGGATTATGCATTAATTACGCTAAAACAAAAATATGAATAATTCTTTATTATTTCTCGTAAATTATTTCCTTTTCTTTTTCTGTAAGGGTTGAGAATAGTCTTCATTTTCAGTTTCGCTCTGTTCTTCTAGATATCCATCTATATCTCCTTCTTTATCTTCATCAAATGAACATTGATTATTGCACCCATGCCCAGCACAATACCCACACAAATGCGTACAAGGGAGTCCACTTCTCCTGCACTCCCAGTTCAGTTCACAACCTTTTCTACAATTACAAGTTATAACATGAAGTAGGGAATGTGGTACGGGCTCTTTAAGCGATGTTACTGGTCTTAGTCGGTCATTTTCTAACTGATGTACTTGATGGAAGGTACGATAAGAATGTTGGCGTGCTGCTGCTGATGTTGGAGGAAGTGTAGCTAGATCAAATTTGGCATGTACAGGCTGTTTAGCTATCGTCCTTAAGTAATTAAAGTACCTTTGTTTATAAGACTACTTTCTGGCTTTCCTCCATACAGGACCAGAAGAAATGCTTCTCCAGCAGCAGCTATATCATCTGCAGAGGCCTGGGGGTCATTAAAAATTCGCATCTTGTGACTTATTACAGGATCCTCCTGTAATCTTCTATAAGGAACCCTTTTGCCCTTGCGATACAGAGCAGAGGTTGTATTGCAACCTGTTATTGCATGCAGGAAGAGCAAGATGTCAGTCATGTCCCCCATTTTGCTCTGAATTCTTTCACTGCTGAATATCTTATCAGGATGTGCTTAGTTTGCTGGGATCATCATTTTGATATCAGTCTGAGGTTTGGCAAGTGCAATTAAGAGGACAAGAAGATCAGTGTCCTCCCCCACAATAACTGATTCCTGTCCTGAATCTCGTAAATGAGTTGCTGTTGTTACTATCAATCTGTCAGCATCTGCCTCTGCTTGATGGACCTTACAGCCAGCAGCTTCTAGATGGGTAGATAGGAGTTTGATCAATTCTATTTTGTTTTTAATATTTCCTAAGAACTACTGCTGAAACACCGGGACTTGTATGTGGCTTTCTACAGCTATAACTCTAGATGATTGTGTCCTTCCTCGACGAAAGTGTTCTTCATCTTTTGTACTGTGAGTGTCATAGCCATCAAATACTGTGTGAGCGTTCCTCTACTTCTGTTTAATGAACGATGTATACTGAGAACATATTTGACTGAATGTAGCAGGACGTTGCCACACAACATGATGTAGAAGGTACCCACCATCTAAAATATACACTGCTCCAGCTGGAGGAACATTTTCACAGGGTGCCAATGCCTCAATGACTGGTACAAGAGCAGATTTTTTTGCTTTTCTCATAGGAAAATCACCAAAGAGGGAAGGTGGTTGAGGTGCAAGTTCATACCCCAGATATGATGCAAGGTCAGAATCACTTCTAGCAACACATATATTCGATGGAATAACTGGTTTGCATTGACAGTAATCTGTGTATCATTAATCATAATTGATTTTGTTACAGATGACAACGACCTGATGTTGTTTCTTCGCTGTAGGTGAATATCTCTGAATGCTTTTCCTTCCATTGTTTTCATTGATGCTCTTCCAACAGTATAGGCTTCATCACAATTCACTTTTTCATTGGCAACAATACCACTCGACATGGAGATTAGGATAGATGTTGGTCGGTTGTATGGGTTGTGTACAGCCAGCCAATTTTTGAAGGTATTCATGTCAGTAAGATCACGAGTCTGCTGAGATTCACGAAGGTCAATATGCTGTTCTGAAGTGGTAGCAGTAACTCCACTAACAGACTCAACAGCATTAATGATACTGGCTGTTGCGGGCATTGACTTAACCCATTTAGCGATAACTGATGGCGTTATTCCACGTCCTCGGGCGAGACCTCCAGATGTTTTGATGGAAGGCATGAGAACTTGCTCAATTGTCATATCGGTCCAGATCCCTGACCAGAACTTGTCAAATCCTCTAATTGTGAAATATCCCTCTGTTGCAAACTTTTGCTGTAGATAGACTTGAGCAGACTTTGCATAATTCAGGTGTCCTGCTGCATGCAAGTAAGGTAGCATAAGTTTTACACTGTAGAGGTGAAGATTCCAATCACCAAAACGCTCTGCCCTTATAAAGTTTCACAATTGTAATACACCTAAAATACTGTGCCCATAGCTTTTCGGTTCTTCCACAGGATTCAACATCTGTAAACTTCATATCAAGTTGATTCATGATGGACTTTACAGCACTTGAATTTGCTGTTACCTCCAGTGTTTCAGTGTTGTCAAACAAAGACATGCAGCAGGTTTGTAAGTCTTTCTTAAGGTTTCATTAACCGAAGATGACTCCAACAATAGTACTGCTAATGCAAGTTGAGTTTGGAAATGAGCTCGAAGACTCCTGGCATAAGCAATTCCAATCATCATATGAACAACACTGTTCTTTGCATACACTGTCTCCCAGTTCTTCAAGGCCACTTCCAGCCATTATGGTCCCTATATCTCCTAAAAATGACATAAGAAGATGAAACCCTCCAAGGCGTATAGTGACACGGGAAAGAGGGCTACTGCGACCAGCAGCAAGAACCATATCACAAGCTTTAGAGTAAAGTGGTTGGTCAAAGGTTACCATGACTGTAGACTGTTCACTCTTTAGACCTTCTGCAGCATTCAGGAGGCAAGTGTAAATCGTAGAAGGGTTGGTAGGATCAAGATTAACAAATGGTACAGGCAGTACAGCTGATGTCTTGTAAGATGAGCTTTTACTGTATATCTTGCTCATAAATCCACTCCAATTCGGGCATGGGAGACCTTGAAGCCATGTGCTACATATCCACAATGTGTCAAGTTGTTGGGCTAGTTTGACACTTGCAGGTTCTTGTACAAGTGTTTCTGTATCTTCAGCAGTCAAAAGTGCATAGACCTTTGCCATAGGCATATGGTACACAATTAATTTGATAAGTCCCTGAGTTGCTAATGCCTCACTGTCAATTCTCCCAGCCCTGGGAATGGGCATGTTTTCATGAACTTGATCTGCCGGTGTCACACACTTGATTCCTCCCATTGAGTGGAATGTATTATGACCATCTAAAGTTGCAACATTATAGTCAGCATTATCATATACAAATTGGATATATGACCGTGGATCTACTGCAGTTGATGGGTTCATGGTAGCTGATGCTTCATACAGCAATACTTCTCTATATGGGGCACAGAATCCTAGGTTAGAAACGATGTCAATCAGTACTCTTGATCCATACTTTCTGTGTAGATGAACACCCAGACCTGTTTGTATGGGTGAGACAAATTATCTAGGACGAACAGCAGCAATGATAGCATACTGTATACTGATTGACTTTCTTTGTATTTGATTATCATTTTTTTTTTCGGTTTCAAGATTCCATCAATTAACATACGAAGATAATCTGGAACAAGCTCACAATTTCCAGAAATGACATGCTCTGCTGAAGGGAATACCTCACAATTGTAAGCTTTTGAACGAATGTCATTTCGAATGATCAGAGCAGCAGTTTCTATCAGTCTTCTAGCATCTTCAGCAGGATCACTTTTTCGTGCATCATACCATTCATCCGTTAAAATGTCTTTCATACATTCAGTGAAACACACCACTCCACTCTTACCTATCTTATTAACTATTGTTATTTGATTTCCATAATGGTTCTTGAGTTTCTTCTTCAAGTATTGATTACCGTAATTAATACCAGCGTTTTCATAGGTACTCATAATTGACGTTAATTCATCAATAGAATACTGGCATTCATCATTTTCTTCCAAATACTCGCACAGTTTGATAAATGCTATTGACTTTTCCCTATCCATTTTTCGTCCCTGTAGTGTAGCTGTTCCTGGCCTTGCACTGCCTGGCCTCAAGAAGTATTTGTAGTATGTACGATGGTACGCCTGCAGATGTAAGTATATATATATATATATTCAAAGATACTGTGGAAGTGGCATGTCATACAAATGTCCTTTTGGTGTCATTTAAAAGACAAGAAAATTCTGCAGATGATTTATTTAGATAATAATTTTGATATACCAATTATTTTTCCAATAGCAGGAACGGGAATATTCCTGTCAACTGCTAGTAACGGAAATTTTTAAAAATAAAGGCACATAATTTCACACTGATGCTGTTAGTACTCAAGAAATTTATGTAAATAGCTTCTACAAGTATCATATAATAAAAACCTGATGTGTATTTCATTTACAAATTCAATATTTTACCCTTTAGGAGCAATAAATGAAAAAAATGGAAAATTCCAAAATGGCCGCCATTTTGTGGCCTTAACTCAAAAACCCGTCACTGGATTTTTTGGGACTTTTTGGATGAAGATAACACAATTCACCTCTACATATTCCCAAAGTTTCAGTTTGTCATTCTAAATTTTTAGGTTAAACCCTAATTGTACTGTACTATCAGCCATTATACGGAGAACTGATGCAGGGTTCGAACGCAACGTTTCGCGTTCATTTTTCACTCGCGTTTTGCTGGGAAGAACGTCATTTGCTCCCATAACAGGCTGACAAAATTATCATCAGGGGAGACATTACACAACGGCTAATCGATATATGGGGACCCAACAACCGTATGACCTCCCCATATACTAATAATTGTGTCAATTATACGCCAGCGTCTAATTTATTGCCAACATTACGCCAACCAGACATGCGAGAAAATAAATTACCCCATAGATTTAGGGCCCTGCTTTTTTATTTATTTATTTATTATTATTATTTTTTTTTTTTTGTGTGCATTATCATCATTCATGACAAAAGAAAATGTACAGCAAACATTGACAAAAACGTTATTTTTATTAGTCTACGTTAACGGGGAGATGATAATATCCTCAATAAGAAATCACACAAAATCAATGTGATAAAGGTTAGCCTTACCACACAAAGTCAATGTAATAACGGCAACCCTTGCAAGAAACTTAGAATATTAAATTTCCACCATGAACCAGGCTGGATACGAGAGGTCTGGTCACTTTAAATCTTTTATAAATAATCAAGCGAGAATGAAAAGTGGGAAATTTTACAGGCTTTTGCTGTTGCAACTAGAAAGCATCTAAATACCTTGGCTGAGAGTAAAATCAACCTTCTTCTATTTTTCTTCTCTGCTTACGTAATACAGCAAATGGCAGGACGATATATATACGTGTATTATATATATATATATATATATATATATATATATATATATATATATATATATATATATACACACACACACACACACCGACACACCACGTATGCATAATCAATTAAAATAAGCTGAAGATACAGGTGGAACTGAAATTAGTTACCATCAAAACAACAATGAAATAAATAACGATTTTATCAGCGTCCATAGTTTTTTCGACCTGGCGTCTTGCTCAGATATGCTAAGCATTCAGGAGAGAGAGAGAGAGAGAGAGAGAGAGAGAGAGAGAGAGAGAGAGAGAGAGAGAGAGAGAGAGAGAGAGAAAATAAAAATATTCTGCAAAAGACTATGCCTAGGTTGAACTATACCTCAAAAAGGGAAGATTTTACATTTCAGTCTTATAAAAATTGCAGCAATGTTCATGTCTTGTGTTGTGTATCAGGCACTAATCTGGGAACAGTTATCTACATTCTTCTTGTCAAAATAGCCTAGAAACTAAGATAAAATATGTATTTTTTCTACAGAATACAACATTCCCTTATTCTTTATGTTAACGCGGACAGAGAGTAAGTTATTATCTCCAATATAAGAAAAAAATAAACACAAAAAAGTATTGAGTAACATTTACAATTAAAATTCACAAAGGAACGACAAAAATTTCTAAATAAAATATACCACAATAACTGGATGCTTGCAGAAATGCCAAAAATCAGACGAAACGTTTTATCAAAGGTCAAAAACATAAAGCTCAACCTTCAAGCCAAGCATGACCTCAGCTGCTCCACTGCCATCAGCTCCACACAACTCGAAGAACAGTATACAGAGGACCTTGGAAGAAGTGAATAGATTTAGAAAGTGAAGAGAAAGGAGAGAGAACTGTATTAAGTGAAAGTACTCTCTCGGGACACCACCAGACAACCTAACCATTTCATCCGGCTACCTCACACACGTCTGTAGAGAAATAAAAATGGAATGCGAATATATTATCGACGTGTGCACACGAAGTTGTTCGCTAATTCGAATCAGAGCATTCCTGTGCAGTATCAGAACGGCATAATAATTAACCCGATCCTACCATTAATTAGAGCAAGACCTCTCGAGATTAATAATTCAATCTTCCTTCAGCGTCTCGTGTTACTGTCTAAGGGGTACATTCTAAAGCCTTCCCTCAATTTGTTAAGAGTCATAGGTTATAGAAAAAATTATGGACCTTAGATATTCGAACCAGAATGTTTATTTAGTTTGTTTTAACAGGCACTGGAGTCTTGCCATTCAACCTTCTTCATTTCGAGTATGCCATAAATGGAATGGAATATAGACTTCAGGTCAAAAGCTAACCACTGGGACCTACGAAGTCATTCATCGCTGGAACGAAAATTGGGAGTAGAAATGTTTGAAAGGTGTAACAAGAGGAAAACTTGAAAGCAGTTGCACTACGAAACAAATGTTAAGAGAGCTTGGATAGCAAGATGGATATAACAGAATATGAACGGAGGTACAGTTATAGGAATGAAAGGGGTTGTAGCTAGGGGCCGAAGGGTCACATCAATGAAGCTTCAGTAATGCCTACAGTGCATCACGTGAGGTACACTGACAGCACTACCCCCTACGAAGGAATATGCCATTAAGAATGAAATCTTGCACGGCGTGATATTTTCTTGGGTAAGGGGAGTACTTCAAGGTAAGTATTTGTCTCACGACGCGGGATGTTCCGTCATCGCCAGAGAGAAGAGAAAAAGAAAACACGATACCATTACATTTGCGGTCATGCCCTACGCCCAGACTTGGTTGTTTGTTGACATGCGATACTTGCCGCCATGCCATGATAAGGGAGGATACACACCAAGAAACTTTGTCCTACTCAGAATTGTTTTGTGTTTATCTAGACTTTTTTTTTTTTTTTTTTTCAAAACTTTGCACGTGTTTTGAATGTCTGACGTCCAGTGTTTCGTTTGAAAATTTACCAACTTTGTCTGGCTGTCGTAATTTTTTTTTTTGTTTTTTTTTTTTTTTTTTTGCATAAAAATACTTCTTGCCAACCCTAAATGCATAGATACATTCATTATCAACCTTGCAAGTGCACATTGCTTCTTATCTCTAAATTTTACACATGAAACAAATTTTTTTGAAAATCTGTCACGTGCTGATAAGACATACTTAGTTCTAACAATACATATATTTTATTGTCCATTTTTACAAAATAAATCAAGAACCTTTAGATACTATATAATCATTGATATGCTTAAATAATATCAGACAGTACCAAAACCATAAAAACTAAAGTGATTACTATATTCGTTATGTAAAAGACTAGAATAATCTAATAATGACTGCCTTCATAAACTATTTACAAAAATGTTAGCAGAATAAGTATTAAAGACAAAAATTGAGCAAAACACGTTTTAATTCCAATGTACTTTTGTTGACCCCCACTTTGTTCCTCGAAAATTAATTTTTCTTTACCATTAAGTACAACTTTGCTTGTTTTGTAAGCGAACGGGCGAATGACTGCGGAATGAATGAATGTATACATGCAAAGCATTTCAAATCATCTTTATTCAACCAGGGCAAGCACCATAAGCCGCTTATATTAATGACAATGAGAATGTTACCCCAAAAACATACGATATATTTTTATACTCTAGTTTTCTCCCAAACTGCACTAATCCTCAACTTTTTGGGAAAAAATAATTAATAATTTATCAACGACAATTTAATAGAGTATATATATTGTAAAGGGGTAGAATTTGCAGAGAATACTGAGAATAAGCATGGTTATAATAATATTATTTATTATTATTATCATTATTGTTGTTGTTTGTGTTGTTGTTGTTGTTGTCGTTGTTGTTGTTGAGAAATTCAGTCTCGTGAAGAGCAATCTGTTATAAAAATCCACAATTATATATTAAAGTATATTACTATGCAAAAACAGATAGACTTTCCACGAAAGTCTATGTTTCTTCACAGTAATATACTTTAATATATATTTGTGGAATTTTTATAGCACATTGTTATTAATATTATACAAACTTTAATTACATGTAAGACGTAACTACGTGTAGTTTTATTATTCTAGTAGACGTTTGTATTAAATTGGAGGAGAAATAATATCACCCATAAAACTTTGCCAAGTACTCTTTATAAGCATTCAATTTTCAGCTTAAGGTGGCGCCACCATTTCGTCAGGAAGATAATACCAGTGAAGGTGAAACTGCGTCTTATTATGGCCGTCTCCGTGCTCACTTTTACCTTTCGTGAAGTCACGAGGTGCCTTTCGTATACCCTTACGAATTCCGAATGACTGATTATTATTATCAGTAGTCGTCCATAAAATTATCATTGCCATTATTATTCACAATGAATATACGGTCTTATGGCATTAGGCAACAGTGACGCTAAAAGACTAACCAACCAGGGTTTCACTTAGCATAATATTCTTGGAAGAATAATAAAAGCAGCATGTATATGAAAGGGTCAAATGAATCAATATAAATTCTGACAAAGAGAAACAAAAGTAAGTCAGTAAACAAATTCCAGAAAAGTAAACAAAAAAAAGAAATGAGTTTTTAAATACGTTCTGGTGAAACTGAACTGTAAAGACGATCAAGTCAAAAATTGTTGTATAACCTAAGGCGATATAAGTGTATGTGAAAGTCTCATTATAAATACATAAAATTATATATATATATATATGTGTGTGTGTGTGTGTGTGTGTGTGTGTGTGTGTGTGTGTGTGTGTGTGTGTGTGTGTGTGCAAGTTGGTTTCTAAGAGAAGAAAAGACAATTTTAAACATCACGATCACTCTGAAAACTGCAGAAGCGTGGAAGAGCCCGTGAACAAACCTTCCACAGCACTAGCCACTTCATTACTACAGAGAAAGCATTTCCAAATAGCATACACTACACCAACTATCGTTCTCAATTTATTCTCTATATGTACACCCACAACATGATTATACCAATAAACATCGACCCTCATCTCAGTAGAAAATGGAACGTGTTTGAAAAGAAGTAAGAAAAAAAAATAATTAGGTTAACTGGTTTCGCATATGGTGTGCAATGTACTTGGTGTAATAAGCCTCTTAGTGAAGGTATTCTGTTAGAATTATGATTCATCCAGGAGGTTTTTGGAGAAGGAGAGAGAGAGAGAGAGAGAGAGAGAGAGAGAGAGAGAGAGAGAGAGAGAGAGAAGGGGGGGGGGGGTGGATTAAGGTGGCGTCTTGACCTGGGATTTTATTAGCAGTCGGTCAGGTCGTTTAATCTTTTCCATGAGCGGATTCTGGACAGTTTTGTCCATGATGTCTGCCTTCCAATGCCCTCTGGACAAGTTCATACATCAGAGGCACTACCAAGTAACATAAACGAATCTTCGGTAGCCAACGTTCAATTTGTCCCACACGAACTTTTTTATAATCTCCACGTTAATGCCTTCAACATAGGGGATTCTGCTTCTTATTCATTTTGAAATAAATAAATATGGTAATTGGGTATATAGAAAAAAGTTATCACGTTTGATACTCTTGTTCATATTGTTAATACCTTGTTGTTGAAATACCCT
>NC_087205.1:89743143-89755160 GCF_015104395.2 Macrobrachium nipponense | reverse complement strand
ATCAATACATTTTAAATTAATGGTTTGTCTTTATTAAATACTAGACTAGTTAATAAGAATTTTCTCATTAATTCAGAACATTGCTGATATTTTTACAGCTCTCTTTATCTTACTATGGTTGAATAAAAAAAAAACAGCCTCCTCGCTTGTACGTCGTTCTGGAAAACTGGAATCTCCCAATTTCTGCGTACTGTTCTGGAAGATTAAAATCCCCTCAGGTATCTATACCGTTCTTCCAGAGGGTTCTTTCTCTACCCAGATCATTCTGGAAGTCTAAAATCTTCTCCTTATACACCGTTCTGTAAGAGCAGTCTTCTCCTTTCCAGACCTTTCAGAAAGACCTAAATTTTCGTTTCCAGAGAATCCAGACAGTCATGGAAGAGCAAGTCCCCCAGTATATTCGTCCTGCTAAAAGCGTAAAGTCTTTTAATACCTGGACCACTCTGGACCACAAAAATAAACCAACCTCGTTTTTCCAGACTGAACTGGAAGGACAGTCACTTCCTAGTAATCGTTCTGGAAAAGTCTGGAAGAAAAAGTCACTTTCCGGTGATAGTTCTGGAAAAGTCTGCAAGGACTAAGTCACATTCTGGTAGGCGTTCTGTAAAAGTCTGGAAGGAAAAAGTCCTTTCTAGTAATAGTTCAGGAAAAGTCTGGGGACAAAGTCACTTCCTGGTAATTGGTCTGGAAAAGCCTGGTAGAACAAAGTCCCTTTCTGGTAAGAGTTCTGAAAAACTCTAGAAGGACAAAGTCACTTTCTAGAAATTGTTCTGAAATGTCTGGAACGGCAAAGGCACTTTCTGGTGATCGTTCTGGAAAAGTCTGGAAGGACAAAGTCACTTTCTGGTGGGCGTTCTGGAAAGTCACTATTTCTACGTAGATGTTCCTCAAGAAGGAGAGTAACAGCTTTGGAAGAGCATACTCATTCACTTTCAGGAACAAATTCTGGAAGATTAGTCGCTCAATATCTACAATAAATTCTGGAACAAGTCACTTAATATCCAGAACAAATTCTCCAAGAGCAGTCACTCACTTTCTAAAACAAATTCTAGAAGATCAATCACTCTATCTTTAGAAGTTCTGGAAAATTAATGACAACCAATTCCAGGCCGTCCAGGAAAAAGTAAAATTCCCTCATTTCCAGTAGAGGGTCTCCTTTACAAAATGGACCTCAGAGATTTAAATCTCCGTCACTTTCCAGAAATTCATTAAGACAAGAGGGAGAGAACAACGCTTCCTCACCGTGTATGCCTGGACACGAAGAACAACGTTTAATGCAAAGGGCCTCCTTTTGTCACGAGAGAAACAACACGCCAGCAACTCGACAACAACAACAACTCTTTGGGTGTGAAATGTAGATCTCGAGAAAAGGGGCACTCATTCAAATGGGGGGCCCTCCTCCCCTTTCTCCCCCTTCCTCCCCTACCCCGTCATGTCATTTCCCCTTCTCCCACCCCCTTTCTTCCTCCCTTACCCCCGTCATTCTATCGCTCCCACACCCCTGCATCTATAAACGTCATGACTTCAACTGTGATGATCAAGACGGCAAAGGCGCACGAAGCAGGGAATAAACACGGGGAAGAAAATAGAAAGGAATGTAACAGAGAGAGAGAGAGAGAGAGAGAGAGAGAGAGAGAGAGAGAGAGAAACCTAATAAAGAATAAGTACAAAAGAGGCCTACATTTTCCCACGCTTGTGATAATCGACTGGATGGCGCAATTGACAAAAGAAAGTAGGTCTAAGCAGTCCTATACATCCAGCGACCTTAGGCAATTACACACAAAATCAGGTCATTCAGCGTTACGAACGCACGCGCACAGACACAAGACACACACACACACACACACACAGAGGGAGAGAGAGAGAGAGAGAGCGCGCAACTTAGGATTTCGTTTCTTCCAATTCAAAATGACATTCAACTCACAGTTTATAAACAAAATTCTTCAATCAAGAATAAACATGAATTTATTAATATTTCTGTTCATCTATATATATATATATATATATATATATATATATATATATATATATATATATATATATATATATATATATATATATATATATATATATATATATATATATATATATATATATATATATATCTACGGTTTCTCTTCCTGTATCCGACATTATATATTAAAAAAAATGTTTTTTTTCAAGTTTTTATCATTATTATTTTGACATTATGGACCACCCTCCTCCCTGCTTCCCTTTCTTTGTCCAGATATTTCTACCCACCAGCTCCCTAGTATTTGTCTAAAACTCGAAAATACTCGACATCAGTATTTAAAAAATCGATCCCCAGTCTTTGCCGAAAAAGCTCCCTAGTTGCTGTAGAGAGTCTCACCAGTAGTTGTACCAAATAGCTCCCTAATTACTGTGAAAAGGCTCACTAGAAGCTGCCGATAAAAGCTCTTTAGTATTTGTCAAAAAGGTTCCCTAGTAGCTGTGCAAAAAGCCACTAGTTGTGTAAAATAAAAAGCGCCCCTGAAGATGTCACAAGAAGGCTCCCTAGTATTTGTTGATAAAGCTCTCTAAGTCTTAAAATGCTCCCTAATTATAGTCGAAAATGTTCCCTAGTATTTCTCGAAAAAGCTCTCTAGTATTTGTCGAAAAGATTCCCTAGCATTTGATGAAAAATCTCTCTAGCAGCTATGGAAAAAAGCTCCCTAGTACAAGTATTAGCAGTAGTCTCCCCCTTCTTTTGCACTGAGCGTGGTGCCGCTCGCTCCCCCCTACTATTTCCCCTCCCCCTCCCCCTCCCTCCTCCTACTACTTTTTCACCCTTTCCTTCCTCCTCCTCTCCCTCCTCTTCACAATAAAAAAAGAGAAAAATAATTCTTTATTCCTCGGTCAACACTTCTTCCCCACTCATCAGCTAGTTCACACCCTGTGTTTCAAAGGGCAGATTCATTCTTCTCTCTCTCTCTCTCTCTCTCTCTCTCTCTCTCTCTCCTCTCTCTCTCTCAAGAAATAAAACTTCACTAGGCATTTGAAAATGGAATTTACATAAAAAATATAATAATAGTAATTTAAGAAGGGTAAATCTAGGGAAAAAGACTACTGCGCATGTGCGTACATAACCCCATGCGTACGCGCGTACACACACAAACACACACACACACGCACACACCATTAACACCTCTCCGTACAAACAAACACTGCAGTAGTGGCTCTTCTTACTGTCCGTTCCTACACCCCAACACACACCGCTACCCCCAGACTCCCCCCTCAGGGTACCCCCAACCCAGGGTCCCCCAACCCCATACAAGCAACCTGCATCCATCTCCACTCTCTCTCTCTCTCTCTCTCTCTCTCTCTCTCTCTCTCTCTCTCTGTGCACACGACGCTTGATCTCGATACACATGAACCACTTCCAGAGCAGCAAAGGATTCCAGGCGGGTTCCAGAGCTTTGCCTTCCTTATCTTATCGCCGAGTCACGCTCTGTAATTTCCCAAAGCAAAATTATTCGCCGTGCGGGGGATCAAACGCCATTTTAGCCCCTGTGGGCCCCTGAGCTGACGTCCTGTGCGATCTCTCGTTAGTCGTCAAGGAAATCGTCGTGCGATTATTATTATTAATTATTATTATTATTATTATTATTATATTATTATTCTACTACAGTCGAAATCAAATGGAAATTAATAATAATAATAATAATAATAATAATAATAATAATAATAATAATAATAATCCCTGATGGGGTAGGGTCCAGCTATGGGTTAAATAGCAAACTCAGCAATGATGGAAAGAAATGAAGGAATAAAACGACAACGACGTAAATGAACCTCTGGCAACAGAGGAGCTTCGTCGGCAACCAGGTATTCAACCCAATTGAAGGGGAAGGACGGTCAGGTACTTGGAGGTCGTCATCCAGCAACTGATCACCACAACGACATTAATCAACAGCCCGAGATTGGAGCTACAGAAGCAAAAAAGGAAGAAATGGACAAGAGAAGAAAATAAGGAAATATGGAGATGCTACATCAGAAGCAACCCGACGGAGAGAGATATAGAAGAAGATGGTCAACATCTGGAAGATGAGAAGGAATAACACCCCCCAAACAAAGAGCAGAGAGCTGGCAGACCAAGTAAGGAGCATAAAGAAAAAGAACTGGCTCTCCCAACAGAAAGAGAAGAACTGGAAAGGGAAATGTCACACGACAACGAATTACACGAGACGAACTGAGAGACGATGCCACAGAAGACGACAGGGAGGATGAGGTATCAAACAACGACACACGAAGAAACACGACGAAGTAAACAGAGAGGACGGAATGGGAAGAAAAGATTAGACAATGGATGGAGCCAGATACAGAGAGAACAAAGATCCCCTCCATGAAAGCCTACAACACCAAGAAATTAAGGGAGAAAACAAGTGAGGTCAATGAAATAATGGGGCATAATACACACCACCAGTATCACAGAAAACAAATAACTTGGTATATGCAGGAGCAAGATAGTAGCAGAACTGATGGGGATTCGAACACCAACACCACCAGCACAACCAACCAACAGAAACCAAAACACAGCAACCTCCTTGGAAAAGGCGCCTGGAAAAGCAAATCATGGTGATAGATCTGACTTGAGTAAACTGAAAGAGATGGCAGAAAAAAGGCTAAGAAGCAAGAAAACAAGGGAGGAACTCAACGAGAAATACAAAGTACAAGAGAGGGACTAAACAACACAATAGAAGATGTAAAACAGAGGCTTGAGGCCAATGCACATAAGATCCAACGGTACATGAACAGGAATAAGGGATACCAAACAGAACAAACTATTCGGAACCAACCAGAAAAGACTATACAGCCAACTAAGAGGGGAAGACAACCACCCAGAAATTCCTGAAGCCGAACCAAGTAAGAGACCTCTGGGAAAACATATGGAGCAATCGGTATCATACAACAAACATGCAACATGGCTCCAGGAAGTCAAGGAAGAAGAAAACAGGGAGAATAAAACAAAGATTCACAGACATCACGACAGGACACAGTCAGACACCAACTAAAGAAAATGCCAAACTGGAAAGCCCAGGGTCCCGATGAAGTCCATGGATACTGGCTCAAAAACTTCAAGGCCCTACACCACGAATAGCCAGAACAACTCCAGCATTGTATATCAAATAACCATGCACCCAAATGGATGACCACAGGAAGAACATCCTTAGTACAAAAAGACAAGAGTAAGGGAAATATAGCCAGTAACTACAGGCCTATCACCTGCCTACCAATAATGTGGAAGTTACTAACATGTTCATCATGTGAAAGCTATACAATTACTAGAGGAGACAAACACATCACCCACAACAGAAAGGCTGCAGAAGGAAGTGTAGGGGCACAAAAGACCAGCTCCTGATAGACAAAATGGTAATGAAGAACAGTAGGAGAAGGAAAACCAACCTAAGCATGGCATGGATAGACTATAAGAAAGCCTTTGACATGATACCACACACATGGCTAATAGAATGCCTGAAAATATATGGGGCAGAGGAAAAACACCATCAGCTTCCTCAAAATACAATGCGCAACTGGAATACAAAACTTACAAGCTCTGGAATAAGATTAGCAGAGGTTAATATCAGGAGAGGGATCTTCCAGGGCGACTCACTGTCCCCACTGCTCTTCGTAGTAGCCATGATAACCATGACAAAAGTACTACAGAAGATGGATGCCGGGTACCAACTCAAGAAAAGAGGCAACAGAATCAACCATCTGATGTTCATGGACGACATCAAGCTGTATGGTAAGAGCATCAAGGAAATAGATACCCTAATCCAGACTGTAAGGATTGTATCTGGGGACATCAGGATGGAGTTTGGAATAGAAAAATGCGCCTTAGTCAACATACAAAAAGGCAAAGTAACGAGAACTGAAGGGATAAAGCTACCAGATGGGAGCAACATCAAACACACATAGATGAGACAGGATACAAATACCTGGGAATAATGGAAGGAGGGGATATAAAACACCAAGAGATGAAGGACACGATCAGGAAAGAATATATGCAGAGACTCAAGGCGATACTCAAGTCAAAACTCAACGCCGGAAATATGATAAAAGCCATAAACACATGGGCAGTGCCAGTAATCAGATACAGCGCAGGAATAGTGGAATGGACGAAGGCAGAACTCCGCAGCATAGATCAGAAAACCAGGAAACATATGACAATACACAAAGCACTACACCCAAGAGCAAATACGGACGACTATACATAACACGAAGGAAGGAGGGACTACTAAGTATAGAGGACTGTGTCAACATCGAAAACAGAGCACTGGGGCAATATCTGAAAACCAGTGAAGACGAGTGGCTAAAGAGTGCATGGGAAGAAGGACTAATAAAAGTAGACGAAGACCCAGAAATATACAGAGACAGGAGAAAGACAGACAGAACAGGAGGACTGGCACAACAAACCAATGCACGGACAATACATGAGACACACTAAAGAACTAGCCAGCGATGACAATTGGCAATGGCTACAGAGGGGAGAGCTAAAGAAGGAAACTGAAGGAATGATAACAGCGGCACAAGATCAGGCCCTAAGAACCAGATATATTCAAAGAACGATAGATGGAAATAACATCTCTCCCATATAGGAAGTGCAATACGAAAAATGAAACCATAAACCACATAGCAAGCGAATGCCCGGCACTTGCACAGAACCAGTACAAAAAGAGGCATGATTCAGTAGCAAAAGCCCTCCACTGGAGCCTGTGCAAGAAACATCAGCTACCTTGCAGTAATAAGTGGTACGAGCACCACCATGAGGGGAGTGATAGAAAACGATCACGCAAAGATCCTCTGGGACTATGGTATCAGGACGGATAGGGTGATACGTGCAAACAGACAGACGTGACGTTGATTGACAAAGTCAAGAAGAAAGTATCACTCATTGATGTCGCAATACCATGGGACACCAGAGTTGAAGAGAAAGAGAGGTGGGAAAAATGGATAAGTATCAAGATCTGAAAATAGAAATAAGAAGGATATGGGATATGCCAGTGGAAAATCGTACCCACAATTATAGGAGCACTAGCACGATCCCAAGATCCCTGAAAAGGAATCTAGAAAAAACTAGAGGCTGAAGTAGCGCCAGGTCTCATGCAGAAGAGTGTGATCCTAGAAACGGCACACATAGTAAGAAAAGTGATGGACTCTAAGGAGGCAGGATGCAACCCGGAACCCCACACTATAAATACCACCCAGTCGAATTGGAGGACTGTGCTAGAGCAAAAAAAAAAAAAAATAATATAATAATAATAACAGTCGAAAACAAATTAAGAAGAATTCAATCACGAATAATATATATATATATATATATATATATATATATATATATATATATATATATATATATACTTTAATGTCAATCAATATACAAAACCATTAAAATTAAAAACGTCGACCTGTCTCCAAGTATGTCACCTGTAATTCTCCGACTGACAAACACACAAAACACAGACGATGGAGCCAAAACAATCACTCAACTGTGTGCGTATGTGTGCGTGTATGTGTGTATTCCGTCTTACCCTCACAAAACGCAACGACTTTCCCACCATTAAGCAATTTACGTCCTATGTATGGAAGCTCCCACAGTTTTGCGTCAGCAGAACAAGGAGCTTTCTGTGAACCGTACATACAAGATTTCTTAGACAGCATTTACCTACGGCCTAATTGCCATACAAGCTTTTGCAAGAGAAAACTCTGCAATTGTGTTACGTCACCAGGTCACTTGGTCCTTGAGGAGTTAACTATACGATTTTGAGTTGAAATCTATCTCGCACGTTAACCTTAGCATGGAGAAATACATGTTCACAAAGATAGATACATGACAAATGCCTGAAGTGACTGCATATATACATAAAGACAGGTAGCCGACAACATACATACAGAACTACAGGTACCAGATCACAATAAATACCCAACTACAGGTACCAGATCACCATAAATACAGAAATACAGGTACCAGATCACCATAAATACAGAAATACAGGTACCAGACCAACATAAATACAGAAAGACAGGTACCGTACCAACATAAATACTTAACTACAGGTACCAGAACACCGTAAATACATAAATACAGGTTCCAGTCCAACATAAATACAGGTTCTATTCCAACATAAATACAGGTTCCAGTCCAACATAAATACAGGTTCCATTCCAACATAAATACAGGTTCCAGTCCAACGATACATAAATACAGATACCAGACCAACATTAATACATAAATACAGGTTCCAGTCCAACATAAATACATAAATACAGGTTCCAGACTAACATACCTACATAAAGACAGGTATTTTCCCAGACCAACATAAATACAGTAATACAGGTACCAGACCAACATAAATACGTAATATACTTCCCTAAATTCTTTCGCCCCATTTATTTCCTTTTCTTTCAGTTCCTTATTCTGCCATATCTCCTTCTCCTCCTCCTCCTCCTCCCACTCTTATCTCAATTGTTCCTCGCCGTCCTTCCTCTCCGGAGTCTTCATTATCTCTCTTTCCATCCCTCTTTTCGCAGTTCCTCTATGGAGTCTTATCGCTTCCTTTCTCTCTCTCTCTCTCTCTCTCTCTCTCTCTCTCTCTCTCTCTCTCTCTCTCATTGATGTCAGCCCCTTTCTTCTCTGTCTTCCTGTCCCTTTATTCTTGTCTTCGTTCGCTCGCCGTTTTCTTTATCCTCACACAAAATCTAATCTCTCTCTCTCTCTCAAAGCATCAGCTCCGAAATTCTACTCAAGAGATAATAACTGTATTTATTATGCAAGAGGATATTGCAGAAACGGAGAAAATTGCAGATTCAGACACAAAATGAATAATTATGATGAAGGAAGATCAAATATTATGGAAAAGTTGGATTTTTTAATGTCAGAATTTCTGGAAATGAAAAAAAGAACAACATACCAGAACAGGAAAGAGACATGGGAAAATCCTTATTACTACCAGTATTAAATGAAGGAGAAAACACGCAAACCATCATAGTGATGAATGCGCAGGGTTTAGTTACGAGTAACTCAAAAAGAAAAATAGAGTACTTAGAAGAACTAACCCAAAATGAAAAGAAAATAGATATAATGAATATAAGTGAAACCTGGTATTCCCAAGAGACTGGGAATGATGATCAAATAAAAGGGTTCCAAACTTATAGATCAGATAGAAAAAATAGGAATCAAGGGGGAACCGCAATATATGGAAAGACAAAAAACAAGGAAAAAATATATGAGAAATATAGTAACCTCAGAATGTGAACTAATAGCGGTAGAATTTGAATCTGAAAAATTGATGAACATAGTAATATATAGACCTCCTAATACTAAAGAGTTTGACTTAATAATTGAAAATTGGATGATATATGTAGAAATCACAAGACTGGACTATTCTCCTATCTGGTGACTTCACTTTCCTTTCGTAGAATGGAAAGAACGAATAGGAGATTGTGGTTGTACTTATACATATAAAAAAGAGAGTAATAGTAGTGCAGAAGATAAGAGGCAATTTGAAAAGCTATTAGATATGCTAACTAGAATACAACATTCAACAAATAAATCACCTGCCAACAAGAAAGGAAAATACTTTAGACCTAGTATTGTGAACGAGATGAATTATAAAGAAATAATAGTTTATAATGCGAAATTTACAGACCATAATGTCATAGAATTAACAGTTCATTCCAAAGCAAGTGAAAATAGAGATAAGCAAGAAATGAAAAAGTGGGAAGGATATGGAAAATACAACTTCTACAGTAAAAATATAAATGGTCAGAAATTAATGAAGAATTAAACAAAGATTGGGATAAACATTTTCGTAAGTGATGACATAAGGGTAAATACGGAGATATTATATAAAATATTGGAGAAAATAGTGGAAAAATATATACCGAAGAAGAAAAGTAAACATCATTCATGCATACCAAGAGACAGAAGGATCTTGTTCCAGAAAATCAGAAAGTGGAAAAAAGGTCTTGCAAAAGAAAAAAATGCATGGAAGTTATAGAACTAAAAAGTAAGATAGAAAATGCAGAACAAAGATTATACAATCAAAAGAAAATGAAAAACGGGACTTGGCCCCCAGAAAAAACCCTATTAAATATCAAGCAAAACCCCAAGCTATTATACTCATATGCGAAGAAGATGAATAAAAGAAGAATAGAAATAGGCCCTCTGAGAATTGAAGGGAGATTAACGAATGAAAAAAGGAAATTTGCAACATACTGGCAGAACGATATAAGAGAGAATTCACCCCTAGAATAGATAATGAAGATAATGATATAGAAGTAAGGGATGAAAATAGTGAATATTTAGCTGACATAGATATTAATGAAGCTGATATTGTGCCAGGCTATTAATGAAACATTAAAAATGGAGCTGCTGCAGGGCCTGATGGAATTCCTGCTATTTTGTTAAAGAAAGTAATTCATTCTATCGCAAAGCCACTTGCAATATTATTAAGACAAAGTGTAGATACAGGCAAGATTTATGATGAGCACAAATTAGCATATATTACCCCTACTTTCAAAAGTGGATCAAGACTAGAGGCAAGTAATTATAGGCCTGTGAGTCTAACATCACTATTATGAAAGTGTATGAAAGGGTAATGAAGAAAAATATTATGAAAACATTTAATAAAAAATAATTTGTTTAATAAAGGACAACATGGTTCGTACCCGGAAAAAGTACACAAACCCAACTGTTAGTCCACCGTGAGAACATATTCAAAATATGAAAAGCGGAAATGAAACAGATGTGGTTTATTTAGACTTTGCAAAAGCTTTTGATAAAGTAGACCATAATATATTAGCGAAGAAAATTAGAAAACAGAATATCGTGGATAAAGTAGAAAGATGGTTAAAAGAATTTTTACACAACAGAAAACAGATAGTTATTGCAAACGACGAGAAATCGGATGAAGTCAAGGTAATATCCGGTGTGCCGCAAGTACGGTGTTAGCTGCAATACTGTTTTGTTATTATGATTGAAGACATAGACAATAATGTGAAGGATTCGGTAGTGAGTAGTTTCGCAGATGACACAAGAATAAGTAGAGAAATTACTTGTGATGAAGATAGGAACGCTCTACAAAGAGACCTTAACAAAGTATATGATTGGGCAGAGGTAAATACGGATGGTATTTAACTCTGATAAATTTGAATCAATAAATTATGGAGACAGAGAAAGAAAGCTATATGCATATAAGGGACCTAATAATGAGACCATCACAAATAAGGAAGCAGTTAAAGACCTTGGTGTGATGATGAAAGGAACATGTTATGCAATATCAAATAGCAACTCTGTGGCAAAATGTAAAGCAAAAGGCAATGTTGTTACGGCACTTCAAAACAAGAAAAGCTGAACACATGATTATGCTTTATAAAACATATGTTCGTAGTCCACTTGAATATTGCAATATGATATGGTACACACACTATCAAAAGGATATTTGCACAAATAGAGAGTGTACAAAGGTCCTTTACAGCTAGAAATAGAAGAAGTTAAGGACCTAGACTACTGGAAAGACTACAATTCTAAAAATTATATAGTCTAGAAAGGAGAAGAGAACGCTACATGATAATTCAGGCATGGAAACAGATAGAAAGGAATACAGCAAAATATCATGGAACTAAAAATATCAGAAAGAGCAAGCAGAGGTAGATTAATAGTGCCCAAAACTATACCAGGAAAAATAAGGAAAGCACACAGGACATTAATCCACTACGCACCAGCATCGATAATGCAGCGTCTATTCAATGCGTTGCCAGCTCATCTGAGGAATATATCAGGAGTGAGGGTAGATGTGTTTAAGAATAAGCTCGACAAATATCTAAAACTGCATCCCAGACCATCCAAGATTGGAAGATGCAAAATATACCGGAAGATGTACTAGCACTCTCTGGTAGACATTAGAGGTGCCTCACACTGAGGACCTGGGGCAACCCGAACAAGATGTAAGGTCTGTAAGGTAAGGTAAGGTCTCTCTATCCTTTCCTTATCTGATGTCCTCTATATATATATA
>NC_087205.1:89738143-89740643 GCF_015104395.2 Macrobrachium nipponense | reverse complement strand
AAAACAAAAACCCAGCAATTCACTCCCCTATATGTACTTCCACCCTTCCCCTCGTAACCGGTTCGCGATGAGAGAGAGAGAGAGAGAGAGAGAGACAGAGAGGGAGGTGGGGGGGGGCAGAGGACCTTGTCAAATTTAATGACTATTAGGCAGCGGTCAACCGATGAATCTGCAAACGAATCGTTAACCTGCTCACCGCCGATTGATGTTACGCCGGAGGAGAAGATGAGAGATAGAGAGAGGGAGAGAGAGGAGCGAAGAAGAGAAGAGAGACGAGAGAGAGATTTTTTTTAAAAAGTGTTAAGAACTGGAGTTTTACATAACAAATCAAAGTTCAGTGACAATTCGCATTAAGAGGTCAGCCAATTTAGAAGAGGGGAGTCGTTGTTAAGGCAAACTGCTCCCAAACATGAGAGGAGAGAGAGAGAAGAGAGAGAGAGAGACGAGAGAGAAGAGAAAGAGAGAGAGAAGAGAGATTTAAACCGTTCAGATAAACATACATGCATATATTCCCACGTTGGCTTCGGAAGGGGGAGGGAGAGACCGGGAGAATGAACCCTCCACTTACTTAACCCCTACCCCTCATTCCCTCCCCTTTCTCCTCGCCCCCCCCCCCCAAAGAAAAAAAGAAGTACCCAATCGCCGCAAATGAAAACCGCAGTGGTTTGATTCGTGTCCAATCGGCCTCGCTCTATAATCAGACATCAAAAAGTTCAGCTTCCCCCCTCCTCCTCACAAACGACGAACCCAGGCTTGTGGAGGGTCCTTAGGTTTTTTGGATTTGGTTAAGGTCCTAAAACATCTCTCGCCTCTCCTCCTAACAGGAGGCGACCAGAGGGCTTTTGATGGCGTGGTCCTAGGTCCTTCCCTTCCCCCCCCCCCCTCCCCCTTTCCCGCAGCATCAATCCCCCTACCCACATTCCCACCCATTCCCACTCAACAGCCTGCAAATTCCCGAAATACCCACTTAATCCCGGTTCCTTGTGATTTTATAGACAAAAGAAAAATTGTTGTAGGTTAAGTGCAAAGTTTAAATATATTTAGTCCAGGAAAATATGCATGAAATATTATATAAAATACATAAAATATACATAGAAATAAATATAAAATATACTTAAACCCCATAAATATAAAAAATTTACATAAAATATAAAAACCATACTTAAAATATAATTAAAATATAAATGAAAATATTAAAAAATATGCAAAAATTATACATTAAAAACTTACATATAACATACATTAAAAATATACAAGGACACGTTTATGCTGGATGAGTTTATTAAGACCATTTCTATTGAGAAGAATCTTTACATCAAGAGATAATCATTATATTAAGAAAGAGGAATCATTATATTAAGAAAGAAGAATTATTATATTAAGGAAAAGAATCATTATTATATCAAGAAAGAAGAATCATTATATTAAGAACCATTATATCAAGAAAGAAGAATTATTATATCAACAAAAAATTATATTAAGGAGAAGAATCTTTATAACAAGAAAGAAGAATCTTTACATTAAGGAGAAAAATCATTATGAAAAAGAATCATTATATTAAAGAGAAGAACCAATATATTAAGGAGACGAATCATTATATTAAGAAAGTAACGTTAAAAAAAAGAATAACAACTGTTAAAACATAAAATCCTCCACAACCAAAACCCGGGGGATTATGAACGAGAGAGAGCACGAGAGAGAGAGAGAGAGAGGGAGCAGGAGAAGTAGAAGAAAGCAGAGAAACTATCGTTCTCTCAGGTTCCTTACATATAATTCGATTTTCTTTTTTTTTCCTCCGAAAGATTTCCAAATCTGGCTTGTCCAGTTCCTTTAAATTTTGAATAGAGAAGAGAGGAGAGAGGAGAGAGAGAGAGAGAGAGAGCCAAATTAAACCTGACATCTAAAGAACGTAGGTAAAAGGAATGTTAAAAACGATTTGAAAACGTGGGGGAAAAAAACTTTTTTGTATCCCCCTAATGAAAATCGAAATAGAAAGAGTATTCCTCCAGCAGCATCCTGGCCCTTCCACTAACCCCTCCCCCATCCATCCCCTCCCCTCCCCCTCCCCCACCCCCAAACAACGATAAAAAACGCCATATTTAAACTTCGGGTGGCGAAGTGCCTTTGGTTGTCTCCGACTGAGGGAAAAATTGAACCACCCACTATTAGACCATAAAAACTTCTCTATTAATACCAACTGACAAGGAGTAAAACACGATGCTGTGTACTTGAGATAACACATGAACACAATGCTAATAGGTATTTTTGGTGGCCTTCTTATAAATGAGAGAGAGAGAGAGAGAGAGAGAGAGAGAGATTTTTTAAGGAGATAGAGAGAGAGACCTTTTTACCCGCCGTTTCTTAAACAACTTACTTATGACGACATTTTTCTCAACAGCTTCATAGCTTCCAGGGAATTTTCGGAGTTTTGACCTTCATAAGAAATCGTAGTCTTTTTTTTTTTTATCATCTTTGTATTTTTTGTATTTATCTCGTAACC
>NC_087205.1:89703143-89735643 GCF_015104395.2 Macrobrachium nipponense | reverse complement strand
ATAATAATAATAATAATAATAATTATAAGTAAAAATAAAATCAATCAAATAAATTATAAATAAAAATATCAATTATCAAATAAATAAATAATAATAATAATAATAATAATAATAATAATATAATAATAATAATAATAATATCACCATTATTATTTTTCATACGTGAATAAAGAAATAAAAAAAACTGGGAGAATAAAATAACTGAACAGACATCAGCAACACAAAAGAGAAACAGGCAAAGACGAATCAAGAAAAGACAAAAAAAAAAAAAAAGAAAAAAATCAAAACAAATGAAGAGAATGAAAGATCAGAAAAAATTTTTTTAAATAAAAAAAAAAAAAAAAAAAAAGGGTGACTTAAGAAACGAAATTATAACAAATGAATGTGGACAAAAGAAAAAAAATAATAAAAAACAACATCAACAGAAGTGCAAACTGGTCCAGGTAAATGGAAAGCGACAAAAGAAAATAGTAAAAGAACGAAAAAATACGAAAGAATCCGATAAAAGTGAAACAAGGAACAAACACTCACTTTATTTCTGCCGTGTCGAACTCGGCAAAACCTGACTGGGAGGAAAAAGAAAAGAAAAAAAAAAAAAAAAAAGATTTCCTGTTGACTTGTCCCTTGCTATGCAGTACCTTGAGAGAGAGAGAGAGAGAGAGAGAGAGAGAGAGAGAGAGAGAGATTTAATCTGAACTTTGTAAATGATTTTTTTATACAATGAAATCAACAGGGTATTACTGGTAAAAAGATACTGAGAGAGAGAGAGAGAGAGAGAGAGAGATTTAATCTGAACTTTGTATATGTTTTCTTATACAATGAAATCGACAGGATATTACTATCTAAAGGATAGAGAGAGAGAGAGAGAGAGAGAGAGAGAGAGAGAGAGAGAGAGAGAGAGAGAGAGAAATTTAATCTGGACTTGGTATATGTTTTTTTATACAATGAAATCAACAGGGTATTACTGTTTAAAGGATACTGAGAGAGAGAGAGAGAGAGAGAGAGAGAGAGAGAGAGAGAGAGAGAGATTTAATCTGAACTTTGTATATGTTTTCTTATACAATGAAATCAACAGGGTATTACTGGTTAAAAGATACTAGAGAGAGAGAGATTTAATCTGAACTTTGTATATGTTTTCTTATACAATGAAATCGACAGGATATTACTATCTAAAGGATAGAGAGAGAGAGAGAGAGAGAGAGAGAGAGAGAGAGAGAGAAATTTAATCTGGACTTGGTATATGTTTTTTTATACAATGAAATCAACAGGGTATTACTGTTTAAAGGATACTGAGAGAGAGAGAGAGAGAGAGAGAGAGAGAGAGAGAGAGAGAGAGAGAGAGAAACTGGACATATAATTGGCAAATTTGTGTGTATACAATCAGTTCGGATAAGTGTATTAATATTAAAAGGACATATATAATGAGAGAGAGAGAGAGAGAGAGAGAGAGAGAGAGAGAGAGAGAGAGAGCTGGAGGAAGGTACAAACATCTCGGTAACCACCGTACTACTCATCACCGAACAAAACCATTATTTACGACCAGTGATGTGCATCTTAAAAATTAAAAAATGACAAATAGAGTATCTAGACGCCTAAATTACAACTCACGAGTCACTGAGACGAATATATTAGAATATATTATATATATTGATATAAATAAATATAAGCTCTAGTTAGCTTATTAAAGGGATGTCTTACACTTCGACAGGAGCGCTCACTGGAGCCTAACCAGAATATCCTCTCGACCGAAAAATTATCTGTTGGAAAAAATCCACCACATGGCGCCAGCGGTAAGCGCTTTGCGGTTCTCTCTCTCTCTCTCTCTCTCTCTCTCTCTCTCTCTCTCTCGTGAGAGAAGACAGAGATACAATTTCTCTCCCACACAGAATTATACCTAACGTTTTTTTTTTTTCTCTCTCTCTCTCTCTAGAGATAAGTAACTACTCTCTCTCTCTCTCTCTCTCTCTCTCTCTAGAGATAAGTAAGTACAAGTCTTTGAGACATCCTAATCCTTGTAACTCTTTCTATCTTTCAAAACTCTCTTTTCTAGAGACCTCTCTCTCTCTCTCTCTCTCTCTCTCTCTCTCTCTCTTTGAAACTGACAATCTTTCTCTCTTTAGAAACAAACCTGCCCCTTTCTCTCTTTCTCTCTCTGGCTTTTCTAGAGACAGACCATCATTCTCTCTCTCTCTCTCGTTTACAGTAGACAGAGAAATTGCAATTTCTCCCTCACACAGGATTATACCTAACGTTATCATTTATATCTTCTCTCTCTCTCTCTCTCTCTCTCTCTCTCTCTCTCTCTCTCTCAGAGCATCACCTGAGCGAAGGAGGGATGGTTACACAGCTAATTACTCCCGTAAGTGGCCACCGACTGTTACGAACGTTAACAAATGATGCTTATTGATTGCCTTTTAAGATGCCGCCTCCGGATGCTGAGGTGGGCGTGCGGGGGACGAATGACCGACCGACCGACTGACAGACAGACAGACAGACAGACATGCGTCTCGTCTCACGTGGCCAAAATTGTCGAAAATATTTGTTGAAAATAATTGACAAAAATTATTGGGTCCAACGACAGACAGACACAAGACAGTCTCGTCTCACGTGGACAAACCCGCCGAAAATAATTGACGAAAGTAATTGGGACCACAGACATGACATACAGACAGTCTCAAGTGAGCAAAATTGTTGAAAATAATTTTTCGAAAATAACTGCGACTACCGACACACAGACAGACAGGTTGCTCGTCAAAAATGGACAAAATTGGCAAAAATTAACTGACGAAGATAACTGACGAAAATAATCGTCGATAATCATTTTCGCTCTTCCGTCCTGGCAATAATCTGCCCCACATTCCCTTCTTGTCTGCAAAACGGGACCTGGAGAGAAATTTAGAGAGAGTGAAACTATATTTCCGGAATTGTGGTTTTAAATCCTCTGTTAAAAAAGTATTTTTTATATCCTCTGTTAAAAAAGTGGTTTTTTATCCTGTTAAAAAAGTGGTTTTATATCCTCTGGTAAAATAGTGGTTTTATATCCTCTGTTGAAAAAGTGGTTTTATATCCTCTGTTAAAAAAGTATTTTTATATCCTCTGTTAAAAAAGTGGTTTTATATCCTCTGTTGAAAAAGTGGTTTTATATCCCCTGTTAAAAAGTAATTTTATATCTTCAGTTAAAAAAGTTCAATACGAAAGTGAAGTATATATTTTCGGATATGTTCGTTACATGATCTGTTAAATGTTAAATTCAACAAACTATAACAGGAGTTAAAAAGTAGAATTCCTAAATACTTTATTCTGAAGCTAACTTGCATATATATTTACATATATATATATATATATATAATATATATATATTATATATATTTTTATATATATATATATATATATATATATATTTATATACATAATGTACACAGAATCTTCTAGATTCTCTCTCATTAATAAAACTGGTTTCCTTAACAGTGTGGAAGCTTGCTTAATAAATTGTCGAATAATAATAAAATTTGGTGGTGTACAAAATAATAATAATAGTAATACACCCAAACATTTGGTGTTATACAAACAATGACAGCGACTATCATAATGTCAGTGGTTTGCTCTTGAGAGAGAGAGAGAGAGAGAGAGAGAGAGAGAGAGAGAGAGAGAGAGAGAGAGAGACTGCAGAGCAATTTCCCAGGTTTTTGGTGAAAAATCCATTACTGGAGGTTCCTTACAGTAGATTATATGGGCCCGAGAATGGACGCAAAGTAGAGAGAACTGGATCGGAGGAGGAGGAGGAGGAGGAGGAGGAGGAGGTAGGAGGAGGAGGAGAAAGAGATGAAGGTAGAGTAGGTATGGGAGATGATGTTGAGGAGGAGGAGGAGAGGAGAAGGAGGAAGAAGAAATAGGGAGGTAGAAGTAGATATGGAAATGAGGAAGAGGAGAAGTGAAAAAAAAAAAATAAAAATAATTATACGAAGAAAATAGAAACAAAAGCAGTGTATGGGACCTGGAGACAGAGAGAGAGAGAGGGGGGGGGGGGAGAAGGGGGTCTCTAGATTTTATAGAGGCGGCAAAAGGGGGTTGGGTTGGGAGGGGAAATCCAATATGCCATAAACCTTGATTTAACCCTTTTACCTCCTTCGCTGTAATGATTCTTTTCTTCCGTCACATTCTCTTCTACCCTTGCATTTTTCCCCTCATTGAGAGAGAGAGAGAGAGAGAGAGAGAGATAAATACTTATTGTATAAAAAATACACTAGCAAACACCTATTGCTAATAAAAACAATTCTCCCTTTTTGGAGAGAGAGAAGAGAGAGAGAGAGAGAGAGAGAGAGAGAGAGAGAGAGAGAGACTCCTCTCTGAAATGCAATTTCTCCAAATTGGATAATCGCTTGGAAGGCTATAAAAAAAAAAAAAAAAAAAAACGGGGGGGGGGGGGGGGGGGGAAATATCTGGACCCAACCATCATTAAATGTAATGTCTGTTTGAAGGTGAGACGAAAAATCTTCCTGTACAAAAACACAAAGTTTTCAAGTACAAATTAAAAGAGTAATTTTGCAATTTTACGAAATAATAAACTCAGTATGATATATACCAATTATACTCTGTTTTTTTCCATCTGTCCATCCGACTGTGGTGGTCGCGCATGGTAACACTGTGTCCCGGGCTTTAAATAGTTATGATAAGTGTGAGTTTTAGGTAAATAAAAGGATATCATCTTGGTGTACATTTGCAATTATTCCACACTTTATCAACATACATATTCTGATTTCACCCGAATATGCATTTTGTTATATTGGTATTTTCAAAAGTTCAAGTTACGATTCGGTGAAAGAACTTCTATGAAATACAACAGAAAAAGTTCTAAATGTTGTATTCAACAGCAAAACAAAAATAATTAATTGAAATACAAAATTATGAAATACAATAGAAAAGTTCTAAATGTTATATTCAACAGCAAAATAAAAAAATTAATTGAAATACAAAATTAAGACCAAGGCCGAGCGCTGGGGCCTATGAGGTCACTCAATTCTGAAAAATAATGTCGAAACAATTATTAGGAGAGGGTTGAGAAGAAAGTAACATGGACGAAAGAGAATATGAAAGGGGGTACAGTAAACGGAATTGAAGGTGTTGCAGCTCAGGTAATGCCTACAGTGCGCCGCGTCAGGTGCACTGACAGCACTCACACACCATTTTAGGACCCATGCACCTTTTCATCATACGTCAGAGTATCATTCGCCCCCGCCCCCCTAACCCCCTTTTCCAAAATTGTCAGTATCAAAAGGTGCATTCCAAATAACATGCAACAATATACCAACACAAACCATATAGTACAGTACAATTAGCTCAATTTTAGCTCAAACCTCAAAATTTAGAATGACAAACTGAAACTTTGGGAATATGTAGAAATGATTTGTGTTATCTTCATCCAAAAAGTCCCAAAAAATCCAGTGACGGGTTTTCGAGTTTTGGCCACAAAATGCGGCCATTTTGGAATTTTCAGTTTTTCTCATTTATTGCTATTAAAGGGTAAAAAAATAAAATTGGTAGATGAAATATACATTATTTTGTATTATATGGTAGTTTTAGAAGCTATTTGAATAAATTTCATCAGTACTAAATACACCAGTGGGAAATTATGGGCCTTTATTTAAAAAAAAATTCTGTTACTCGTAGTTGACAGGAATATTCCTATTCCTGTTAATGGAAAAATAATTGGTATATCAAAATTTTTTACCTCAATAAACAATTCTGCAGAGTCTTCTTGTCTTCAAATGACACCAAAATGACACTTCTAGGACGCACATTGCGGGGGTATCTTGTTTGAATCAAGTACTTCAATTGGTGACATTAGCAATTACCTAGTTCCTACCATACAATCGTCAACATTTTCCCGTTGAAGACATTCATAGATCACATGCTTATGATGTTATAATTAGTTGAGGATAAATTCTAGGTCACATAACCATAAAAATTATGCAGTGAACTGAGCATATAACCGGTAACTACTTGCAACACAATACAATGTGGAAAAAAATTATCAAAATTAGTTTTGAACTATACAGCTGTACAGACAAAAAATAACTTCAACTTGATGAATCTTCATCTTTACGCACAAGGGATTATGCATTAATTACGCTAAAAACAAAAATATGAATAATTCTTTATTATTTCTCGTAAATTATTATTTTTTCCTTTTCTTTTTCTGTAAGGGTTGAGAATAGTCTTCATTTTCAGTTTCGCTCTGTTCTTCTACATATCCATCTATATCTCCTTCTTTATCTTCATCAAATGAACATTGATTATTGCCCCCATGCCCAGCACAATACCCACACAAATGCGTACAAGGGAGTCCACTTCTCCTGCATTCCCAGTTCAGTTCACAACCTTTTCTACAATTACAAGTTATAACATGAAGTAGGGAATGTGGTACGGGCTGTACGGGGGCTCTTTAAGCGATGTTACTGGTCTTAGTCGGTCATTTTCTAACTGATGTACTTGATGGAAGGTACGATAAGAATGTTGGCGTGCTGCTGCTGATGTTGGAGGAAGTGTAGCTAGATCAAATTTGGCATGTACAGGCTGTTTAGCTATCGTCCTTAAGTAATTAAAGTACCTTTGTTTATCAAGACTACCTTCTGGCTTTCCTCCATACAGGACCAGAAGAAATGCTTCTCCAGCAGCAGCTATATCATCTGCAGAGGCCTGGGGTCATTAAAATTCGCATCTTGTGACTTATTACAGGATCCTCCTGTAATCTTTCTATAAGGAACCCCAACCCTTTTACCCTTGCGATACAGAGCAGAGGTTGTATTGCAACCTGTTATTGCATGCAGGAAGAGCAAGATGTCAGCTGTCATGTCCCCCTTTTGCTCTGAATTCTTTCACTGCTGAATATCTTACAGGATGTGCTTAGTTTGCTGGGATCATCATTTTGATATCAGTCTGAGGTTTTTTTTTTTGGCAAGTGCAATTAAGAGGACAAGAAGATCAGTGTCCTCCCCCACAATAACTGATTCCTGTCCTGAATCTCGTAAATGAGTTTTTGCTGTTGTACTATCAATCTGTCAGCATCTGCCTCTTGCTTGATGGACCTTACAGCCAGCAGCTTCTAGATGGGTAGATAGGAGTTTGATCAATTCTATGTTTTTTGTTTTTAATATTTCCTAAGAACTACTGCTGAAACACCGGGACTTGTATGTGGCTTTCTACAGCTATAACTCTAGATGATTGTGTCCTTCCTCGACGAAAGTGTTCTTCATCTTTTTGTACTGTGAGTGTCATAGCCATCAAATACTGTGTGAGCGTTCCTCTACTTCTGTTTAATGAACGATGTATACTGAGAACATATTTGACTGAATGTAGCAGGACGTTGCCACACAACATGATGTGAAAGGGTACCCAACCATCTAAATATACACTGCTCCAGTTGGAAGGAACATTTTCACAGGGTGCCAATGCCTCAATGACTGGTACATGAGCAGATTATTTTCTTTTCTCATAGGAAAATCACCAAAGAGGGAAGTGGTTGAGGTGCAAGTTCTACCCAGATATGATGCAAGGTCAGAATCACTTCTAGCAACACATATATTCGATGGAATAACTGGTTTGCATTGACAGTAATCTGTGGTTATCATTAATTCATAATTGATTGATTTTGTTACAGATGACAACGAACCTGATGTTGTTTCTTCGCTGTAGGTGAATATCTCTGAATGGCTTTTCCTTTCCATGTTTTTCATTGATGCTCTTCCAACAGTATAGGCTTCATCACAATTCACTTTTTCATGGCAACAATACCACTCGACATGGAGATTAGGATAGATGTTGGTCGGTTGTATGGGTTTGTGTACAGCCAGCCAATTTTTGAAGGTATTCATGTCAGTAAGATCACGAGTCTGCTGAGATTCACGAAGGTCAATATGCTGTTCTGAAGTGGTAGCAGTAACTCCACTAACAGACTCAACAGCATTTAATGATACTGGCTGTTTGCGGGCAATTTGACTTAACCCCGCTATTTAGCGATTAAGAACTGATGGCGTTATTCCACGTCCTCGGGTGAGACCTCCAATGTTTTGATGGAAGGCATGAGAACTTGCTCAATTGTCATATCGGTCCAGATCCCTGACCAGAACTTGTCAAATCTTCTAATTGTGAAATATCCCTCTGTTGCAAACTTTTGCTGTAGATAGACTTGAGCAGACTTTGCATAATTCAGGTGTCCTGCTGCATGCAAGTAAGGTAGCATAAGTTTTACACTGTAGAGGTGAAGATTCCAATCACCACAACGCTCTGCCCTTATAACGTTTCACAATTGTAATACACCTAAAATACTGTGCCCATAGCTTTTCGGTTCTTCTACAGGATTCAATATCTGTAAACTTCATTTCAAGTTGATTCATGATGGACTTTACAGCACTTGAATTTGCTGTTACCTCCAGTGTTTCAGTGTTGTCAAACAAAGACATGCAGCAGGTTTGTAAGTCTTTCTTAAGGTTTCATTAACCGAAGATGACTCCAACAATAGTACTGCTAATGCAAGTTGAGTTTGGAAATGAGCTCGAAGACTCCTGGCATAAGCAAGTCCAATCATCATATGAACAACACTGTTCTTTGCATACACTGTCTCCCAGTTCTTCAAGGCCACTTCCAGCCATTATGGTCCCTATATCTCCTAAAAATGACATAAGAAGATGAAACCCTCCAAGGCGTATAGTGACACGGGAAAGAGGGCTACTGCAACCAGCAGCAAGAACCATATCACAAGCTTTAGAGTAAAGTGGTTGGTCAAAGGTTACCATGACTGTTGACTGTTCACTCTTTAGACCTTCTTCTGCAGCATTCAGGAGGCAAGATGTAATCGTAGAAGGGTTGGTAGGATCAAGATTAACAAATGGTACAGGCAGTACAGGCTGATTTCTTGTAAGATGAGCTTTTACTGTATATCTTGCTCATAAATCCACTCCAATTCGGGCATGGGAGACCTTGAAGCCATGTGCTACATATCCACAATGTGTCAAGTTGTTGGGCTAGTTTGACACTTGCAGGTTCTTGTACAAGTGTTTCTGTATCTTCAGCAGTCAAAAGTGCATAGACCTTTGCCATAGCATATGGTACAACAATTATTTGATAAGTCCCTGAGTTGCTAATGCCTCACTGTCAATTCTCTCAGCCCTGGGAATGGGTATGTTTTTCATGAACTTGATCTGCCGGTGTCCACACACTTGATTCCTCCCATTGAGTGGAATGTATTATGACCATCTAAAGTTGCAACATTATAGTCAGCATTATCATATACAAATTGGATATATGACCGTGGATCTACTGCAGTTGATGGTTCATGGTAGCTGAGTGCTTCATACAGGAACAATACTTCTCTATATGGGCACAGAATCCTAGGTTAGAACGATGTCAATCAGTACTCTTGATCCATACTTTCTGTAGATGAACACCCAGACCTGCCTGTTTGTATGGGTGAGACAAATTATCTAGGACGAACAGCAGCAATGATAGCATACTGTATACTGATTGACTTTCTTTGTATTTGATTATCAATTTTTTTTTTCGTTTCAAGATTCCATCAATTAACATACGAAGATAATCTGGAACAAGCTCACAATTTCCAGAAATGACTTGCTCTGCTGAAGGGAATACCTCACAATTGTAAGCTTTTGAACGAATGTCATTTCGAATGATCAGAGCAGCAGTTTCTATCAGTCTTCTAGCATCTTCAGCAGGATCACTTTTTCGTGCATCATACCATTCATCCGTTAAAATGTCTTTCATACATTCAGTGAAACACACCACTCCACTCTTACCTATCTTATTAACTATTGTTATTTGATTTCCATAATGGTTCTTGAGTTTCTTCTTCAAGTATTGATTACCGTAATTAATACCAGGTACTCATAATTGACGTTAATTCATCAATAGAATACTGGCATTCATCATTTTCTTCCAAATACTCACACAGTTTGATAAATGCTATTGACTTTTCCCTATCCATTTTTCGTCCCTGTAGTGTAGCTGTTCCTGGCCTTTGCACCGCCTGGCCTCAAGACTATTTGTAGCATGTACGATGGTACGCCTGCAGATGTAAGTATATATATATATATATATATATATATATATATATATATATATATATATATATATATATATATATATTCAAAGATACTATGGCAGTGGCATGTCATAGAAATGTCCTTTTGGTGTCATTTAAAAGACAAGAAAATTCTGCAGATGATTTATTTAGATAATAATTTTGATATACCAATTATTTTTCCAATAGCAAGAACGGGAATATTCCTGTCAACTGCTAGTAACGGAAATTTTTAAAAATAAAGGCACATAATTTCACACTGATGCTGTTAGTACTCATTAAATTTATGTAAATAGCTTCTACAAGTATCATATAATAAAAACCTGATGTGTATTTCATTTACAAATTCAATATTTTACCCTTTAGGAGCAATAAATGAAAAAAATGGAAAATTCCAAAATGGCCGCCATTTTGTGGCCTTAACTCAAAAACCCGTCACTGGATTTTTTGGGACTTTTTGGATGAAGATAACACAATTCACCTCTACATATTCCCAAAGTTTCAGTTTGTCATTCTAAATTTTTAGGTTAAACCCTAATTGTACTGTACTAATACAATTCTGTGTAGGTTTTCTCCCAAACATATTCTGTGTAGGTTTTCTCCCAAACAAATTCTGTGTAGGTTTTCTCCCAAACAAATTCTGTGTAGGTTTTCTCCCAAACAAATTCTGGCGTAGATTTTCAAACAAATTCTGTGTAGGTTTTCTCCCAAACAAATTCTGTGTAGGTTTTCTCCCAAACAAATTCTGTGTAGGTTTTCTCCCAAACAAATTCTGCGTAGGTTTTCTCCCAAACAAATTCTGTGTAGGTTTTCTCCCAAACAAATTCTGTGTAGGTTTTCTCCCAAAGTAGTACAGAAATTAAAGAAATTAAAGAAAAAGAACCCAGTCGCCGTAGCATGTTCTTCTAAGGCAGGAAATCTAAGGGGAAGAAAAAGAAACATATGATTTCTTAGCCTGTTTCTCGACGTGATAAAAACATATCTCCAGGCTTCTACGGCACCCATTTCACTGGCAATTTCCTTTTTTTCGGTGTGTGGGCGCTTCTAGAGGATGTACTCTCTCTCTCTCTCTCTCTCTCTCTCTCTCTCTCTCTCTCTCTCTCTCTCTCTCACTTTGTTGTACATTTTACTTTTTTTGTATGTAAACTTTCATTTTCACATTTTTCCCAAATTATGTTCTATTGGGAAAATTCTCTCTCTGTCTCTCTCTCTCTCTTTTACACCTTACATGTTTATATAAAATTTCATTTTCAATCTTTCCTAAATAATTATGTTCTATGGGGAAAATTCTCTCTCTCATTCTCTCTCTCTCTCTCTCTCTCTCTCTCTCTCTCTCTCTCTCTCTCACTTTTTTACACCTTATATGTTTATATGAAATTTCATTTTCAATCTTTCCTATACAATTATGTTCTATGCGGAAAATTCTCTCTCTCTCTCTCTCTCTCTCTCTCTCTCTCTCTCTCTCTCTCTCTCTCTCTCTCTCTCTCTCCTTAAAATTTTTTCAGTGTTTTATATTGATAAAAATGAGACAAAAAAAAAATTTAATATATTCCAGTTCAAATTCAACCAAGAGAGTTGGAACTGGAATACAAAATTTAGGCCAAAGGCCAAGCGCTGGGACCTACGAGGTCATTCAGCGCTGAAAATGAATGTTAAAGCATTTCTTTGCAGAGGGTCGAAGAACGTCTGATGGAAGAAAGAGAACCCGAACGGAGGTACAGTAAAATGAACTAAAGGGGTTGCAGCTACGGGCCGAAGGGACGCCTCAAAGAACTCTTAAGGAATGCCTACGGTTCACCGCGTGAGGTGCAACCTTTTTTTTTTTTTTTTTTTCTTCTTAATAAGCGGCAGGAGGTCACAAACGAAGGAAGAGCTGTTAAGAGCAGCTCATGAGAGAGAGAGAGAGAGAGGAGAGAGAGAGAGAGAGAGAGAGAGAGAGAGAGCAAACACTCAACATTAACTAGATCACTTTTAATATAATCAGTTAGACAGTGAGTGTGTTTTAATATTTTTAAATGACCAGAGAGAGAGAGAGAGAGAGAGAGAGAGAGAGAGTTTACTACTACATAACCGATATTAGTCAGGGGTCATCCTAGGTCAGGCGATGAAGGAGAGGTCAGGGAAAATGGAGGCAGTGGGTGGAAGAAGGTCACGATAATGAAGGTGGGTAGGAAATGAGATTGGATGAAGAAGGAGGGGGGATATAATTGTATATTATATATATATATATATATTATATTAAATATATATATATATATATATATATATATATTTATAATATTTATTTATATATGTATCTGTTTGTATAGTCTTATCTTGCTACTACTACTACTACTCTCTCTCTCTCTCTCTCTCTCTCTCTCTCTCTCTCTCTCTCTCTCACAATTGATTATCCACCAATAACGTATTTTTTTTTCGTACGTTGATGGTGTAATTTTCACCTTCATTATTCGGGCACCCTCTCCCCTCCCCTCCCCCTCCCCCCCCCCTCAATCTCCATCTTCGCAATCAGAGATAGAGTACGCTGGCGCAGTCCTCCTCCTCCTCCTCCTCCTCCTCCTCCTCCTCCTCCTCCTCCTCCTCCTCCTCCTCCTCCTCCTCCTCCTCCTCCTCTGTGGTTGTTTGGCAAATGAAGTCCGGATTAAAAATTGGATTCTCAACTCCCAGGAGCATTTTGTAATTCGATTTCCTACGCATGGTTCGTAATGACGAGTGGGACGCTTTCTCTCGCACACACACACACACACGCACACACACACACACACACACACAATCACAGGAACAGGCCCTTTATGAATGTGCTTCGGGCTAGAGAGCCCGTGTGTGTGCTTGCAGATCTACATTGATAAACTTGCATTCATATACATGCATTAAGCTACGAATGTCCTTAAATACCCATTTCGCTCAATACCTCGGAATTAGTCTACTTTCATATACGTTAACCGAAGGGGAATTTTGTTCAGTTGATGATCATTTCGAAATTATTATCAGCTAAATAATTCCCTTTCCGTTAACATATATGAAAATAGATTAACTCCGAGGTACAGTGAGTTGGGTATTTAAGGACATTTGTAGCTTAATGCATATATTATGTATGTATGTATGTGTGTACTGTATATATATATATATGTGTGTGTGTGTGTGTGTGTGTGTGTGTGTACACAATCCACACCTCTGGGAAACAAAGGTACAAGGGTATAAGCGAGTTTTCTCATAGCCCACTTCACCACGACCTACTCCAAGACCTACACAAGCAAAGATTATGATATTAGCTAACCCCTCCCCCCCAAACCCCCCCCCAAACCCCTAAACCCGAAAAAAAGGGGGAAAGATCCCCCCCCCCCCCCGGCCACCAATATTTATACCCTTGAGGTAAAAGGTAAAAGGTGTCTTAATCATTTTTGTGCGTAAGGACACGCCACTCGGAGCGCCAAGGGTTGAGCAGCTTAATGAACGCGCTAAACACTGGTATCACCCTGACTTTAATTGCATGAACACGTCTGCATGTTCAGGACATGACGAGAGAGAGAGAGAGAGAGCCCTGGGTAGAATACAATCAACCATACACACTTACAGAGAGAGAGAGAGAGAGAGAGAGAGAGAGAGAGAGAGAGATGAGGGTACTATGAGAGAAAGATAGAGAGATGACGACGAGAGAGAGAGACCTTACCTTACAGACCTTACACTTCGTTCGGGTTGCCCCAGGTCCCTCAGTGTGAGGCGCCTCTAATGTCTACCAGAGAGTTGCTAGTACATCTTCCGGTATATTTTGCATCTTCCAATCTTGGATGGTCTGGGATGCAGTTTAGATATTTGTCGAGCTTATTCTTAAACACATCTACGCTCACTCCTGATATATTCCTCAGATGAGCTGGCAACGCATTGAATAGACGCTGCATTATCGATGCTGGTGCGTAGTGGATTAATGTTCTGTGTGCTTTCCTTATTTTTCCTGGTATTAGTTTTTGGGCAACTATTAATCTACCTCTGCTTGCTCTTTCTGATATTTTTAGTTCCATGATATTTTCTGTTATTCCTTCTATCTGTTTCCATGCCTGAATTATCATGTAGCGTTCTCTTCTCCTTTCTAGACTATATAATTTTAAGGATTGTAGTCTTTCCCAGTAGTCTAGGTCCTTAACTTCTTCTATTCTAGCTGTAAAGGACCTTTGTACACTCTCTATTGTGCAATATCCTTTTGATTAGTGGGTACCATATCATATTGAAATATTCAAGTGGACTACGAACATATGTTTTATAAAGCATAATCATGTTGTTTTCAGCTTTTCTTGTTTTGAAGTGCCGTAACAACATTCCCATTTTTGCATTACATTTTGCCAACGAGAATGGCTATTTGATCATTGCATAACATGTTCCTATTCATCATCACACCAAGGTCTTTAACTGCTTCCTTATTTGTGATTGTCTCATTATTAGGTTCCCCTATATGCATATAGCTTTCCTTCTCTGTCTCCATAATTTATTGATTCAAATTTATCAGAGTTAAATATTACCATCCTATTTACCTCTGCCCAATCATATACTTTGTTAAGGTCTCTTTGTAGAGCGTTCCTATCTTCATCACAAGTAATTTCTCTACTTATTCTTGTGTCATCAGAGAAACTACTCACTACCGAATCCTTAACATTACTGTCTATGTCTTCAATCATAATAACAAACAATATTGCAGCTAGCACCGTACCTTGTGGCACACCGGATATTACCTTGGTTTCATCCGATTTCTCATCGTTTGCAATAACTATCTGTTTTCTGTTGTGTAAAAATTCTTTTAACCATCTTCCTACTTTATCTACGATATTGTGTTTTCTAATTTTCTTTGCTAATATATTATGGTCTACTTTGTCAAAAGCTTTTGCAAAGTCTAGATAAACCACATCTGTTTTCATTTCCGCTTTTTCATAAATTTTTGTTTTAATATGTTCTCACGGTGGACTAACAGTTGGGTTTGTGTACTTTTTTCCGGGTACGTAAACCGTGTTGTCCTATATTAAACAAATTATTATTTTATTAAATGTTTCATAATATTTTTCTTCATTACCCTTTCATACACTTTCATAATATGTGATGTTAGACTCACAGGCCTATAATTACTTGCCTCTAGTCTTTGATCCACTTTTGAAAGTAGGGGTGATATATGCTAATTTGTGCTCATCATAAATCTTGCCTGTATCTACACTTTGTCTTAATAATATTGCAAGTGGCTTTGCGTAGAATGAACTACTTTCTTTAACAAAATAGCAGGGACTCCATCCGGCCCTGCAGCAGCTCCATTTTTAATTTCATTAATTGCCTGCACAATATCAGCTTCATTAATTTCTATGTCAGCTAAATATTACTCTATTATATCATTATCTTCATTATCTATTCTAGGGGTGAATTCTCTCTTATATCGTTCTGCCAGTATGTTGCAAATTTCCTTTTTTCATTCGTTAATCTCCCTTCAATTCTCAGAGGGCCTATTTCTATTCTTCCTTTATTCATCTTCTTCGCTATGAGTATAATAGTTTTTGGGGTTTTGCTTGATATTTAATAGGGTTTTTCTTCCAAGTCCCGTTTTTCATTTTCTTTTGATTGTATAATCTTTTGTTCTGCATTTTCTATCTTACTTTTTAGTTCTATAACTTTCCATGCATTTTTTTTTTCTTTGCAAGACCTTTTTTCCACTTTCTGATTTTCTGGAACAAGATCCTTCTGTCTCTTGGTATGCATGAATGATGTTACTTTTCTTCTTCGGTATATATTTTATATCCACTATTTTCTCCAATATTTTATATAATATCTCCGTATTTACCCTTATGTCATCACTTACAAAATGTTATCCAAGCTTTGTTTAATTTCTTCATTAAATTTTCTGACCATTTTATATTTTTTACTGTAGAAGGTTGTATTTTCCATATCCTTCCCACTTTTTCATTTCTTGCTTATCTCTATTTTCACTTGCTTTGGAATGAACTGTTAATTCTATGACATTATGATCTGAAATACTCGCATTATAAACTATTATTTCTTTAACATAATTCATCTCGTTCACAAATACTAGTCTAAAGTATTTTCCTTTCTTGTTGGCAGGTGATTTATTTGTTGAATGTTGTATTCTAGTAGCATATCTAATAGCTTTTCAAATTGCCTCTTATCTTCTGCACTACTATTACTCTCTTTTTTATATGTATAATAAGTACAACCACAGTCTCCTATTCGTTCTTCCATTCTACTAAAGGGAAAGTTGAAGTCACCAGATAGGAGAATAGTCCAGTCCTTGTGATTTCTACATATATCATAGCCAATTTTCAATTATTAAGTCAAACTCTTTAGTATTAGGAGGTCTATATATTACTATGTTCATCAATTTTTCAGATTCAAATTCTACCGCTATTAGTTCACATTCTGAGTTACTATATTTCTCATATATTTTCCTTGTTTTTTTGTCTTTCCCATATATTGCGGTTCCCCCCTTGATTCCTATTTTTTCTATCTGATCTATAAGTTTGGAACCCTTTTATTTGATCATCATTCCCAGTCTCTTGGGAGTACCAGGTTTCACTTATATTCATTATATCTATTTTCTTTTCTTTTATTTTGGGTTAGTTCTTCTAAGTACTCTTTTTTTTTTTTTTTTATTTTTCTTTTTGAGTTACTCGTAACTAAACCCTGCGCATTCCATCACTATGATGGTTTGCGTGTTTTCTCCTTCATTTAATATTGGTAGTAATAAGGATTTTCCCATGTCTCTTTCCTGTTCTGGTATGTTGTTCTTTTTTTCATTTCCAGAAATTCTGACATTAAAAATCCAACTTTTCCATTATATTTGATCTTCCTTCATCATAATTATTTATTTTGTGTCTGATTTTGCAATTTTCTCCGTTTCTGCAATATCCTCTTGCATAATAAATACAGTTATTATCTCTTGAGTAGAATTTCGGAGCTGATGCTTTGAAATTTTTTGCTGACACCTCTGCATATCTCATTGGTGGTTTGCTTTTCTCTTTTACCTGATATTCTTGATTTCTCTCTTTATTTGTTTCTTTCTTATTTTGGATTTTATTACTTGGTTGGTTATTTATTTGATTATATTCATGGCTACAGGGTGCATATATTTGCATTTTTTGTCGAACTTACATCCTTTTCCTTCTTTTAGGTTTTTACATATTTTTGGATGCAGATCTCTGCAATCATCCCCATAGCCATCTAAGTATGCACATTTACCATATATTTCATAGTTTTGACATACCTTAGGATGTTGTAGTAACATCTTTCTCCAAATCTGCAATTCCCTCTTTTCAAAAGGTTGCAGATTTTGTCTTTCTTGTCTATTTTTTCCTCTTTCCCGTCATTGTGTAGATTCTGGGTAGAGCCTCTTCGGGGATTTGCTTTTCTGTTGTCATATCGTAATTTATTTCTTCGTAGGTATGCTGTTTTATTGCCTCATATGTAGTATCAATGAGTATCTCTGCATCCATACTTTTATCTTGTTCTTTGTTTTCCTTATTTTTTTTTTTTTTCTGTCATTTCATTTTTGTTTACTTCTCTTCCGTTTTCCTCTTCTTCTTCTTCTCTTCCTCTTCTTCTTCATCCTCAACTATTTGTACATTCAATCTTGATTTAATAACATTGTCTATCCATGATAGACATGTTGAACAAAAAATTCTTGTATCTTTTCTCAAATCTTGCATTACCTCAGCCACACTGTGGATGGGTCGGAATGTTGCATGCAGCACATTTTCTGATTAGGTTTTGTGGATTGACTATGCTATACCAAACCTTACACAGTTTGCATGCTTTTGGCATTCTTTTTCCTAATGCATCAATTAGGATATTCACAAGATTCACCTTATTCATTTTTCTTTGTCGGAATATGTTGGTTTATGTATATTTTCTTTATGAGTCTCTTGACCACTTGGATTTTATTTGGAACTTCTTCAATTATTTTCAAGATGTTTTCATTAGATTTGTTCCAGTTTGAAGGATTATATCCTTCTAATATATCTATGAATGCTTTTGTATCTTTTTGGTTAGGACTGTTGCTGATTTCATAGATGAGAAATGCCAGTTCCCTTCCTGCTACCTCATCGTATTGCGAATCTGCCAAGCAAGCTAAATTACGCCACCTTTTCCCGCAGTTGGAACTTACTGCCATCTTGTTCTGATTTCAGTATTACACTTGTTAAACTAACTTAAAAGACGCTTTATCCTACTATTTTCACACTAATCTTATCACCGATAGTTCACGAACACTTCTAGATATTTCTCAAATTCTAGTCGTATGTTAAACTTGTGATATCTGTTGATTAATCTGACTTCACGCGGGTACGTCTCACCAAGCAAGATGGCTACTACGAGAGAGAGAGAGAGAGAGAGAGACGAGGGTAATATATACACATATATATATATGAGAGAGAGAGAGAGAGAGGGGGGGGGAATATATATATATATATATATATATATATATATATATATATATGAGAGAGAGAGAGAGAGGCCAACGATGAAGAGAGTGAGTCTGACCCTTCTCAAGGTCGCACAATAGGATGGGTTTCTGACCTTTTTTTCTTTTTTTTTTCTCTGTCTTCGGGCGACAATGGAATATGCACGCTACTACATCATGGCTTGATGCAGAGGTGGAGTCAAAGCAAAGTCTTTGTCACAAGAGCGGGGGTCCTTTATATATCCTTTGTATGTATCCGCGGCGTGTTTAGTACAAGCGCCCCCCCCCCCCCCGTTGGGGATGACCTTAAAGACGTAAACAAAAGACTGTAAATATCTTAGAGGATAAGGATTTCCAAAAGAAATATCAAGTCATAGATCACGACCCCCCAACTTTGTTGGGGAAGGGGGGAGGTCATTATCTTCGGAAGGATTTCTACCGGCAAATTTTGTATTCCCCCTCCCCCCAAAAAAAGGGGGGAAATTATTTTATTTGCAGAATATTTGTAGTACAAGAGAATTAAGTAATGTTAACTTTACTTTTTAAGAGGATTAAAAGAGTACTAAAGTCATGAAAATGTCAATTTTGTATTCCTAGGAAAAAAAGTGTGGGGGGAGGGGGGTTATGCAGAGCAAGTCCTTGAATTTCACGGAGGATACCTGAATGCTGGAATAAGACGCCGTTTCACCCGTTAGCCATAATGGAAAAGTTTCCAGTCACCTAATTTTACAACGGCTGACTTTGCAAAAGAAAGGGGCATATTCCAGTTCGCTACGAGAAAAGAAAAAAAAAAAAAAAAAAAAAAAAGAAAAAAAAAAAAAAGACCGGAGGACATTTTGATATTGCATCTTCGTCCGAGACAGTGGAAAGACAAAACTCTACGGAGAAGCCTATCCGTGTTTCAACTCGCTAAGTTGAATTGAATGAGTTACGACCCTCTCTCAATTTATTGATTTGTTTAAACTTTTTGGACACGCCTACTGCCATCATCTCCCTATCTAGAAGTGAGGAGGCCGTAACTGAGGAAGCTGTAGGGCTTGGTTACGGCCTCCTCACTTTTACGCTAATACACGCTGATTCAAATCTCACCTGGAGAAGTTTCTTCATATATTCCTCATTCGTGTCCAATGCTTGCAGAAGTAAACATTAAAAAAAAAATACCAGGAAATCATGAAGTTTAAAGATTTGGTGGAATAATATTAAAAAAAATAAATGTACGATTAGATGCTTCGATTCAAAGCCTGGAGAAGATAAGGAATACGAAATGAGGAATATTATTAGTATTATATTATCATTTCAGTAGACAAAACCTATTCACATGGAACAAGCCCGCCAAAGGGGCCATTGACTTTAAATTCAAACTTCCAAAGAATGTTTTTTTTTTCAACCTCCCAACGCAGACCCTACACTGCAGCAGTAACTGATCATGATACACAGCCAGCAGTGATCTTACATCGCTCTGGGGAAGGCGAGAACCTGCGGCATCTAAGTGGCATACCACGACACTAACAACTGTACCAGCGGGCCAGCTAACTGCATAATTCAACACAAGTGAACGACAGTGTCTAACGGAAGTGCATTGGAGACATCTTTAATTCAGTCTCAGTTTCAAAAAAAAATAAATAATGATATTCTGTTTTACCTCTATGACGAATTGAATAGTCAATGTAGCTTCTACGTGACTTACTGAATGACGTGGAATCAGAAACATATTTTTCAATAAATTAAATTAGCCAGAATTTGCAAAGATTCCTCATTTGATGAGCATTTTATTAACTTGGAATCTTTCCCAAATAAGCATTACTTATACTTAAAGAATTCACTGGCCTTTAACTCCGTTCTGTTACTCCGTTCTCTTATATTTTTTTGCATCTCGATTTAGGGCTAAATAGATAGAAATCCCTCAATGGAGAGTTTACAAAAATGGTTACGAACCTATTACTCTATGTAAACCGAATTTAGTCTCCCCCTAAATAAATGGTATAAAAACAAGCAGTTTTTTTAAATACGACTGACAAATTAAAGAAAAGTTAACATAATTAAAAAGATAACAAACAGTCACCATAATATGCACTCGACAAAGACAGCTAGCCCTCGCAAAAAAATAAATAAATAAATAAATAAATAAAACATACACATGCGTTCACCTGCTCTCGTCAGGACCTCATGAACGCACCCCACAATAATTTCCGCTCTAAAAGAACATAGACGCAAAGCCTCTGGATAAAATAAAACAATAAAAATAAAAGCCCCCCCCCCCCCCCCCCACAAGACGAGAGATACGAGAGGACAAGACAGCAAACAAACACGTACAAGACGCGTTCGCTTGCTCCCGTGACGGAGCAGAAGACGACACAAGGAGCATGTGAAGGATCTCGTAAAGGTCCTTTTATTTGTCTTGTCCTGCGGGAGTAGGACTCTGACTCTCTCTTTGATCACCAGAGCGGAAAGAGAAGCCAGAAGTGACATGCTTGTGTGTGTGTGTGCGTGTGTAAGCGCGCAAGATCTCCACCATATCAGGCAAAAGTACTGACGTATACAAGATGGAAGAGAGGGTGCGTTCAAGAGAGATATACGAAGGGCGAAAAACAACAAAGTAGAGGAGGTTCCTAGACTGACTTTGCACAGTGCGGACGCCATAGCCCTTCGTATAGGGGAAACCAACTGCAAGACGGTGGAGAGAGAGAAAGAGAGAGAGAGAGAGAGAGAGAGAGAGAGAGAGAGAGAGAGAGAGATTAGGACGACCGAAGAAGAATGGGGGAAGGAGCAAATGGATGGAAAATCTATTGAGAGGTAAACATTATTATGGGTGTTGGAGGGGCGGGGGAATGGGTGAGGGGGGGGGGGAGACATGGATGATGATTCAGTGAGAGAGAGAGAGAGAGAATCAAATTGCCAAATTGCGAAGCGATAGCTCACAGGAAAGGGGGAAATGTTATGGTTCCTTCTCCTACAGTGATGAATTACACGCAGCTCCGCTCCCGAATTTAAAAGGAATATACATACATACATACAATACATACATATATATATATATATATATATATAAATATATATATATATATATGTATATATCTATATATAAACACTTAAATACGCATCTGTACTCATAAAGAACTGTTCCATTATGAACTTCACATTCAGAAGGCTGAACCACAGGTGTAAATTCATTGAAATTACGCAATTCTGTACATGAGCATCCACGAGTGTTCAAATATATAAAACAGAACTATTCACTATAATATATATAAACACACATGCACATACACATGCACGCGTAGGGGCATGTGTATACCCGTAAAAAAAAACAATCAATACAATTCATAACTTCACCGTAGGCATTTATGTATGCTGATGAATATATCAGTAGGTATTCGTCCACACGTCTAATTATATATATATATATATGCGACGCACACATTCATAATCATCATATATACTTTCAAATATCATAAATGAGCCAAGATATAAACATATTTTATAAAGCCTAAAGTAAAATTCAACAAGGATTTCCAGTCCTGATTACCAGACACCTCAACACTCGAGACCAATTTCACCCTTTCTGGTTGAGCAAAATGCGGAATTATACGAAAGGTACCCACGCACCCAGCTATTTCCTTACTCCCACCATTATCGCCTCTTTATCTCGCCTTTCCCCGAGTCCGGGAGGAGGAGGAGGAGGAGAGGAGGAGGAGGAGGCTGGAGGAGGAGGAGGGGGAAGGCTTTTTAGGAGTGCCAATCCTTGACGACCACCAGATTATCCGGGGCTTAAAGTCCCGCCCCGTCTTGTATAAAGGGAAGAAGGTGAAGATAGGCGCAGGGTGATACGCTTGTCACGACCCTCTCCCCATTCCTCATATCCCCCTACCCCTACCTACCCCGACCCCAGGCCACACCTCCCCTTGAGCAGAGGCGTCTAAATCTCGCAGTGCTAACCTGCGCTCTTCGCCATCAAAAGAGACAAAATTCTCAAGTACTTTGTTCCAGCATATCTTTCACCCAGATTGGCTAAACATTTATAGACTTCATTCAATTCCACTCCATTAAAATTTCTAAATTAAATATCGCCCCCCCCCCCCACAACCTACTACGTTCCATTCTTCCCACATGGCCAGACCACCTCGGAGTACTCTTATACTAATATCCAATGGCACACATAAGCTTGAAGCTTTTTAAACACTTCCATGTAACTCCGTATTTCAAATTTTAATACTCGAGCCTACCATCTTAACAATGCATTCGTTACAGTTTACACAGTTATTATTTTGCGTTCAGTATCTCAACTTGACTGCCATAAAGGCGAGGGTATACATTAAATTTGATATTTCATCCATTCACGGGTGTAAGTATTAGGGTGAGGCAGCTTAACACTAAGAGGGGGGAGAGAGAGAAACGTGATAAAAACATGAAAAGAGAAAATGTGCTGGAAATGAGGCAAAAAAAAAAAAAGAAAAAAAGTTATAAAAATGAAGCAAAATAAAAGTGTTCTAAAACTCGAGAAATAAAATTGCTAAAAATGAGGGGAAAAAAAGAAAATTTGCTCAAATTGAAGAATACAGAAAATGCGTTAAAAAATGAGGTAATAAGAGAAAGGTTGCTAAATACGAAGTCAAAACAAATAAAGCCAAAAAATGAGGCCAAAAACTCGTGAATAAATGAAGCAAAAGAAATGAAAATGTGGTGAAGAGGTAACAAAATAAATAAATAAAATACACATTCCCATACCACAGCTTCGCATGGCTTCCCCACTCCCCCTCCTACCACCCTCTCCCGTTTCCCATCTAAGACTTAAGGCCGACTTGGATTGCAATTACCGACCAATAAGAGGTTCGATTCGGGGATGGGAAGAGAGAGAGAGAGAGAGAGAGAGAGAGAGAGAGAGAGAGAGCGGACAAGACGATGGGCTCCCATTACTAGCAATATCTCCCCCTTCCCAACCTCCGGCCCCCCCTCCCACCACCCGAAATTCTCTTCCTGGGGAAGGGGAGAGAGGGGGTTATTAGGGAAGAAGATAGGGACGGAGAGAGAGAGAGAGGAAAGAGGGCAATTGGAAACCAATAAGAGGGACGTAGGATTCGTTATTGTAATTGTCACGATTTATTCTCTCTCTCTCTCCTCTCTCTCTCTCTCTCTCTCTCTCTCTCTCTCTCTCATATACACATAAAGCTCTTGGTATTCCACTTTAATAAGGAAGAAGAAAATGACTTTCGAAGAGATCTGATTCATACACGTATAAATACTCGTGTTTCATTTACCTGAGAGAGAGAGAGAGAGAGCTGCTGATACTAATCTGGTGTCTCTAACATTGCTGGAGAGAGAGAGTAAGTGTTTAATAGGCAAATTTAAAAGCTGTCATGGAGAGAGAGAGAGAGAGAGAGAGAGAGAGAACTGATATCTATTCTTATATGTGGACGTATAAATTGATTACTCCAAGCAAAATAAAAAATAAAAATTTCTCCTGGTCATATGCCGACCACACACACACACACACACACACAGATGTAACCACAAAATAAAGAAATCTGTTCAAGATAAACCGAAATAAACCAATAAACATCGAAAAAAGAAATTTACCGAATACGGTAAAGGTGAGAGAGAGAGAGAGAGAGAGAGAGAGAGAGAGAGAGAGCCAGACAGGAAGAGTCATGAGGCAGTCAACTACATCATAATGTATGAAGACGCATCACGTTTCACCACCACCATCAACCATGATCAACCCCATCGACTGAGAGCTGCTTCTTCCCTCTCTCTCTCTCTCTCTCTCTCTCTCTCTCCATACTCACTTGCGTCATTCCTCTACTACAATTACGAGGGCCGTAGTGTTTCTCAGTTGGTAGAGGGAACGTACCTGCAATAGAAAGAAAAAAAAAGTATTATTTGAAGGAACCGACAATAGAGTTACTGGAAAAAAGTATATTTTGTTTTAAGTATATATATATATATATATATATATATATATATATATATATATATATATATATTCGAATATACAAAGTATACATGTATATATAAACATACATATATCAATATCTATTATACAATGCAAAATCTTTAACAATACTTAAAAAAACTATCTCACCCCCTAAACATTCCGCGAAAAACATCACAAAAGGAAAATTCATTTTATCAAATTTCTAACATAAAAAAAAAAATTCTTTTTTTAAATCTATGAAACGACATTCTCAGAAAATATAACTACAAGCAAGATATGAAGTCCAAAAAACATATTCAGCCATTTTACATGGCACACAGAGCAACCTTCAACTCTTCGGTCATAAAGACACCTCTAAATCAAAACTGTCCTGACGCCGACACTTCCCCCCTCCCCCCCCACCCCCCCCCCAGCCCCGCCAATATTGCCCTGAACTGCAGAGGAGGAGGAGGAGGGGGGGGGGGAGAGGTGTTGAGGAGCAACTAAGGCTCCTGTATATTGAGACGATTTACCTTTATGTGCAGTAAACCCGTGAAAATCCTCGCATTCTCTCACACGTTACTGGCGTCTTCCATTCATCAAAACTAAGGTATGTTGTGAAAGGTTCGACTCCTTTGTCATTCTGCAACTTGTGTTTTATGTCTATGGACCGTCATTCGCTCTTTTCTGAGGCAGTTCGTAAATTCCTTTAATGTGTCTGTTCTTATATTGTGACTGCACACACACACACCACACACACACACACAGAGGAGAGAGAGAGACGAGAGAGGGAGAGAGAGAGAGAGAGAGAGAGAGAGAGAGAAAGCTTTACTTCAATCTGTGGATGTACAGAACAGATTCATTGCAGAGAGAGAGAGACGAGAAGACCGAGATGGAGAGAGAGAGAGAGAGAGCTGATACGATCTGCTACCAGAGAAGATATCGAAGGCTGTAATGGAGAGAGAGAGAGAGAGAGGAGAGAGAGAGAGAGAAAGCTTTACTTTATATCCGTGATGTACAGAACAGATTCATTGCAGAGAGAGAGAGAGAGAGAGAGAGAGAGAGAGAGAGAGAGAGAGAGAGAGATACTGATACGATCTGTTATCTCCAACAGTGGAGGGAGATATTAAAAGCTGAGAGAGAGAGAGAGAGAGAGAGAGAGAGAGAGAGAGAGAGAGAGAGAGAGAGAGAGAGAAGGTGCTTTTACGAATCTGGTGCCTCTATAAGCGCTGGAGAGAGGGAGCGTTTAAGGGACGAATTCCAAAGCTGTAATCTCAACTTAGCTGTTATTATAAGAATGCTCTCAATATTCCATTTCCATCAGTCGAAAGTCCATTTGTTGAAAATTTTACAAGATGAGATGAGAGTATTATAATAATTAAGCAAAGGGAATGTCATACGGCAACTTCAACACCAAAAAACAACGTTTGAGAGAGACTCAACCTGACGTAAACTTTGAACCACTTACGAAGAGAGATGAGCATCACTCTATTCCTATCTGCGTCCTTTAAATACCACGGTCTCTCTCTCATCTCTCCATCCTTTAAATACCACGGTCTCTCTCGCATCTCTCCATCTCTCTCTCTCCATCCTTTAACTACCACGGTCTCTCTCATATCTCTCTCTCCATCCTTTAAACCCCCGGTCTCTCTCTCATCTCTCTCTCTCTCCATCCTTTAAATACCACTGCCTCTCTCTCTCATCTCTCTATCTCTCTCTGCAACTTTTAAATACCACTGCCTCTCTCTCACCTCTCTCAATTTATTAAATACCACGGTCTCTCTCTCATCTCTCTCTCCATCCTTTAAATTTCACGGTCTCTCTCTCATCTCTCCCTCCATCCATTAAATACCACGGTCTCTCACTCATCTCTCTCCATCCTTTAAATTCCACGGTCTCTCTCTCACCTCTCGCTCCATCCTTTGAATATCAAGGTCTCTCTCTCATCTCTCCATCTCTCGCTCCATCCTTTAAGTATCTCTCTCATCTCTCCATCCTTTAAATACCACAGCCTCTCTCTCATCTCTATCACTCTGTCTCCATCCTTTAAGTATCTCTCTCATCTCTCCATCCTTTAAATACCACAGTCTCTCTCTCATCTCTCTATCTCTCTCTCTCTCTCCATCCTTTAAATACCACGGTATCTCTCTCATCTCTTTCTCTATGTACGTGTGGCTTCCATTCTTTGAATATCAAGTCCTCACCGCAGCTACGTAATCACCTGCTCCTCGTGTCTCCATAACTCTCAAGGACCAGCTTCTGGTTTTGTGAAAAAGTAGTAGTAGTATTAGTAGTAGACAAGATTTGCCTTTGAAACGGCTCCTCCCTCCAAAACAATGGGTCAATGAGTGGCGTGCTTAATCTTTACAACGGCTCGGGATTCCTCGCATTGTCGGCCCTATCTTCTTGGGTGACATACAAATCGCTCTTGATAAGCCCCTGGTATCTGGTGATAATTGAGAGAGAGAGAGAGAGAGAGAGAGAGAGAGAGAGATTTGCTAGTGTTTGTAGTAAGATTTTAATCGAGAAGGAAGGAAGGTTTAATTTTGAGTCATCGCATTTATCTTCCTCCAAAGTGCACCAAAAATCCCAAACCATTGATACTAACCTTAGCCAGACACCATACATTGCAAAAAGCCCAATGACACTGGCACCCCAATGCCTTTTTCTAGCCCGGGCTCGAAGAAAACCTTAAATGAGGGAAGAGTGATGGGGCTGAGACCTTCACACTTCAGGCCTTCATGAGGAAGTCATATAATTTAGGAAAAACAGAAGGACATGGAGCATTCCTGAGCTGATGGAAATGACACTTGCTAAACGCAGTAAGCCGGAGGGGGAGAGGGGGAACACACGTAGTGGGAGATGGGGTGAGGGGTTAGGAGGAGGACCATGTATATATATACACATTATATGTACATATATATGTACATACATAGATATATTATGACGACTTTTATTTTTAAATGTACAGTCGCCAAAATAAGTGTAATACCTAAAGATGCATGCCTATTTTTACACGACGCCCAAAGAGTCGATATGACAGCACGGGTATTCCACCACCTGAAATAAGAGTTCTCTCTCTCTCTCTCCTCTCTCTCTCTCTCTCTCTCCTGTGGGCGGTCTCGCCGATCCTGAGCACTGTACGCCCATGATAAATCACTCGTCCTCTTTACTGTATGCTCGATAAACAAATGAACATCAGGTTGCTTCGATAACGAAGGGGATTATGAAATGGAAGAAATGTCATGGAAATTCTTCTCTCTCTCTCTCTCTCTCTCTCTCTCTCTCTCTCTCTCTCAAGTATAAGTTATACCTTTAAAAGGCACAAAATCTTGAATTAGTAGTGGCAAAGATACATAAAAAGTAATTTTATAAGTGTCTATCTTATAAGCATGCCAGATATGTAGTATCTCTCCTACAGTAATACATCATATACATAAGAGGTGACCCACTATTCTCTCTCTCTCTCTCTCTCTCTCTCTCTCTCTCTCTCTCTCTCTCTCTCTCTCTCTCTCTCTCTCTCAAATAAATATTCAAGAAGTTGCACTTAGTATCCTTACAGCTCTCGTCTACAAGCACATATAAGCATACACTGTCCTGACTCTCTCTCTCTCTCTCTCTCTCTCTCTCTCTCTCTCTCTCTCTCTCTCTCTCTCTCTCATTCCCTGAGCCATTAAGGCCTTTGTTAACAGAAATCTACACGCACTCTCGTTAAATCATACTGAAAGTGTACCATCATTCTAAAAGCCCATGTAAAAAAAAATAAAATAAATAAATAAATAAAAGTGTAGTACTACATTAAAAATATTTCAATTCTGCTTGAGTGTCTCCCTCCATTAAATGTGTTGCAATTTGACTGTTTACCATCTCGAGAAATGCGAAGCCTTCAAGATAAATGCAACCTGAGTGAATGGGAGAATGTTTTAATTGTCAAAATGTTGAAAAATGGAGGTAAGGCTGACATTTCGTGATGTGTGTGTGTATATACAGCGGAATTATAAACACGGAATTGAGTGCATGCAGACACAACACACCCCCACAAATATATATATGTGTATGTATGTATGTGTGTATGATATATTATATATATGTATATATATATATAGATATTATATATATATATATAATATAATATATATACATATACAGAAATGCGTTTGTGTGCAAGTGTGTGCTTATGAATATAAGTACTAGTTTGTAATAAAACACATACACACACACATTTATAGGCACACACTTATTATCTTTGAAAAAAAAAAACAAAAAAAAACCTAAGAGGAGAAATGCTAGATTGTGTATTCAAACTTTCTCGTGGGGCCACGCCCCCACCAAACCGCCCCCAGCCCCCCTCCCCACCACGACGTCGTTGACCTGACTGGTGCTGTGAATAGCGCAATCACCCGGTAACGTTCTGGCAATCAGGCGAAGAAGGTCGCCTCGGTAGTAGCGGTAGCGGTAGTGGTTAGTCGTGGTAGTGGTAGTACTTGCAGAAGACGGTACCGATGCATCGATATGTTGAACCTTTTGCGTACAGCTCGGAGGATGATGATGGTTGCTAAAAGGGTTACAGAATATAAATTTGAAGCTCTCTCTCTCTCTCTCTCTCTAAAGGGAGTATATTATCTCAACCTCTTTCTATCTCTCTAGGAGAGTAGATTACTTCTTTCTCTCTCTCGCCCTAAAAAAGTAGATTATCTCTCGCTCACTCTCCGTATAACTAAAACGAATAGAGAACTCGGTCAGTATCTCTCTCTCTCTCTCTCTCTCTCTCTCTCTCTCTCTCTCTCTGTGAGATCTCCGCAGACAGATATATATCTTAACCCTGAGCTAGAGTCTAATACCGCACGGCTTCATTTAGTCGAATTACGCTTTATTAGGTACGCGGAGTCTGTGCCTTTCCTTTGGGGGCTCATATAGTACGTGCCCTGCCCCAGTCCTCGGGATGGGTACGTCATTCCTACGCGGGTAATATTACTCTCTCTCTCTCTCTCTCTCTCTCTCCTCTCTCTTTCTCTCTCTCTCTCTGGAAGGAAGGAGTAGAGAAACTCTATCGCTATCTTCCTTTTTCTCTCTTTAAAATGAGAAGAGAATTGCTTTCTCTCTCTCTCTCTCTCTCTCTCTCTGTCTCTCTCAAAGGAGTTAGGATTATCTCTCTCTCTCTCTCTCTCTCTCTCTCTCTCTCTTCTCTCTCTCTCTCTCTCTCTCTCTTAGTGGAAATCTCTCTCCCTCTCTCTCGACAAAAAATGCAAATATATGCACCCTGTAGCCATGAATCATAATCAAATAAATAACCAACCAAGTAATAAAATCCAAAATAAGAAAGAAACAAATAAAGAGAGAAATCAAGAATATCAGGTAAAAGAGAAAAGCAAACCACCAATGAGATATGCAGAGGTGTCAGCAAAAAATTTCAAAGCATCAGCTCCGAAATTCTACTCAAGAGATAATAACTGTATTTATTATGCAAGAGGATATTGCAGAAACGGAGAAAATTGCAGATTCAGACACAAAATGAATAATTATGATGAAGGAAGATCAAATATTATGGAAAAGTTGGATTTTTTAATGTCAGAATTTCTGGAAATGAAAAAAAGAACAACATACCAGAACAAGGAAAGAGACATGGGAACTCCTTATTATACCATATACTGAATAGGAGAAAAACACGCAAACCATCATAGTGATGAATGCGCAGGGTTTAGTTACGAGTAACTCAAAAAGAAAAATAGAGTACTTAGAAGAACTAACCCAAAATGAAAAAGAAAATAGATATAATGAATATAAGTGAAACCTGGTATTCCCGCCAAGAGACTGGGAATGATGATCAAATAAAAGGTTCCAAACTTATAGATCAGATAGAAAAAATAGGAATCAAGGGGGAACCGCAATATGGGAAAGACAAAAACAAAGGAAAATATATGAGAAATATAGTAACTCAGAATGTGAAATAATAGCGGTAGAATTTGAATCTGAAAAATTGATGAACATAGTAATATATAGACCTCCTAATACTAAAGAGTTTGACTTAATAATTGAAAAAAGTTGGATGATATATGTAGAAATCACAAGGACTGGACTATTTCTCCTATCTGGTGACTTCAACTTTCCTTTCGTAGAATGGAAAGAACGAATAGGAGATTGTGGTTGTACTTATACATATAAAAAAGAGAGTAATAGTAGTGCAGAAGATAAGAGGCAATTTGAAAAGCTATTAGATATGCTACTAGAATACAACATTCAACAAATAAATCACCTGCCCCAAGAAAGGAAAATACTTTAGACCTAGTATTTGTGAACGAGATGAATTATGTTAAAGAAATAATAGTTTATAATGCGAGTATTTCAGACCATAATGTCATAGAATTAACAGTTCATTCCAAAGCAAGTGAAAATAGAGATAAGCAAGAAATGAAAAAGTGGGAAGGATATGGAAAATACAACTTCTACAGTAAAAATATAAAATGGTCAGAAATTAATGAAGAATTAAACAAAGATTGGGATAACATTTTCGTAAGTGATGCACATTTTAAGGGTAAATACGGAGATATTATATAAAATATTGGAGAAAATAGTGGAAAAATATATACCGAAGAAGAAAAGTAAACATCATTCATGCATACCAAGAGACAGAAGGATCTTGTTCCAGAAAATCAGAAAGTGGAAAAAAGGTCTTGCAAAAGAAAAAAATGCATGGAAAGTTATAGAACTAAAAAGTAAGATAGAAATGCAGAACAAAAGATTATACAATCAAAAGAAAATGAAAAACGGGACTTGGAAGAAAAAACCCTATTAAAATATCAAGCAAAACCCCAAACTATTATACTCATATGCGAAGAAGATGAATAAAAGAAGAATAGAAATAGGCCCTCTGAGAATTGAAGGGAGATTAACGAATGAAAAAAAAAGGAAAATTTGCAACATATTGGCAGAACGATATAGAGAATTCACCCCTCCCTAGAATAGGATAATGAGATAATGATATAGAAGTAAGGGATGAAATAGTGAATATTTAGCTGACATAGAAATTAATGAAGCTGATATTGTGCAGTCAATTAATGAAATTAAAAATGGAGCTGCTGCAGGGCCGGCCATGGAGTCCCTTGCTATTTTGTTAAAGAAGTAGTTCATTCTATCGCAAAGCCACTTGCAATATTATTAAGACAAAGTGTAGATACAGGCAAGATTTATGATGAGCACAAATTAAGGCATTATATCACCCCTACTTTCAAAAGTGGATCAAGACTAGTAGCAGTAATTATAGGCCTGGTGAGTCTAACATCACATATATGAAGTGTATGAAAGGGTAATGAAGAAAAATATTATGAAACATTTAATAAAAAATAAAATTTGTTCAATATAGGACAACACGGTTTTCGTACCCGGAAAAAGTACACAAACCCAACTGTTAGTCCACCGTGAGAACATATTCAAAAATATGAAAAGCGTAAAATGAAACAGATGTGGTTTATCTAGACTTTGCAAAAGCTTTTTGACAAAGTAGACCATAATATATTAGCAAAAAAGAAAATTAGAAAACACAATATCGTAGATAAAGTAGGAAGATGGTTAAAAGAATTTTTACACAACAGAAAACAGATAGTTATTGCAAACGATGAGAAATCGGATGAAACCAAGGTAATATCCGGTGTGCCACAAGGTACGGTGCTAGCTGCAATATTGTTTGTTATTATGATTGAAGACATAGACAGTAATGTTAAGGATTCGGTAGTGAGTAGTTTCGGATGACACAAGAATAAGTAGAGAAAATTACTTGTGATGAAGATAGGAACGCTCTACAAAGAGACCTTAACAAAGTATATGATTGGGCAGAGGTAAATAGGATGGTATTTAACTCTGATAAATTTGAATCAATAAATTATGGAGACAGAGAAGGAAAGCTATATGCATATAGGGGACCTAATCAATGAGACCAATCTACAAATAAGGAAGCAGTTAAAGACCTTGGTGTGATGATGAATAGGAACATGTTTATGCAATGATCAAATAGCAATTCTGTTGGCAAAATGTAAAGCAAAAATGGGAATGTTGTTAC